>NW_019272030.1:4468417-4478080 GCF_002738345.1 Cucurbita maxima | reverse complement strand
TTTTTTTTTTTTTTTTTTTTTTTTTTTTTTTTTCCGGTTTATCCTTCACCTAATATCATGATTTTATTGAGAATGAAAAGAACATTGTACGAGAGACTCTTATAATGATATACAGCACATGGTAGTTCAATCAATGAAAAAACAGATGCTGCATTTAAAATTTCTTTAATCTCTTTTCTTTAGCCTGGAGTAAGTTTCAGGGACATAAAGATGTAGTTGAGTCAATTTACACTTGAATTGACCTTCACTCTGTTATCTATTACAGGTTGGCGAGTTTGAAATGCATTTGAAGCGGAATATTGGAGTGGTAAGAGCTCCTCTGTCTGCCATTTCTCCGACAATACCTCCGCCAATTCCATCAAAACCCATGGTTGAGTCAGCTCCTACTGCATCAGCACCTCCAAATAATTTTCCAGAGAAAACAACTCCTTTTATCAATGTTCCCTTAGAGAAGTCGTCAAAGATAGCAGCTTTGGAGGCATCTGGATCAAAAGGATACGTGCTGGTATCTTCTCCTACGGTATGTAATGCATTAATGTGTCAGGTTCTGTTTCATCCGAAAGAAAGAATAGTAAAATCTGAGAAATCCTATTAATTGAAATTTTGCTTCTGCTTTCACAAGGTTGGATCTTTCCGAAGGGGCAGAACAATTAAAGGAAAGCAGCAGCCTCCTATCTGCAAAGAGGTATTGCTTTCAAGCCTAATTTTTTTTATTTTCAATAAGTTATTTAACTTTCAAATTGTTAAATCAAGGGAGAGGATCCTGTCACTTCAATTGGAAAACTTTGGATAGCTCGGATCTTCTTTTTCTTTGGAAAAAGAAAAAGCTTTTATCTGCTTATTCTTCAGATTAACTGGAACAACCTTGCCCAAAAAAATTCTTGACAGTAAAAGTGCCTATATATACAGCCAAGTGGAGGGGTGGAAGCGTGAACCTATCATTTAGTGATGAGTGCTTTAGAAGTACAATCAATCATTGGAACAAATGATCTGTTCTATGAATGATCAACCTGCTTCAATTAGAGCTGTTTTTTATTTTTTTATTTCTCAGTTTGTATGAAATATCGTTGAATTGATAGGGATGTATGAATAATCATCTCACCCTAAAACGGAGCTATAGAACATTAATTCTTACTATCCTCGGTCATGCTAATATGTTTACGACTTTCCAAGAACCTTGTGCAATTTTAGATAACATTTTTGTCAAATTAGCAAAAAATCACTTAGTTCATGATATGGCGGCTTCTTTCATGCGCAGAATGACATGATAAAAGAAGGACAAGTAATTGGATACGTGGATCAGTTTGGCACTGAACTTCCTGTAAAGGTACATGTGAACCTTTCAATGCAATATTTTTGTGCAAGACCTCTATAGCAGCAGAAGCATCCATTGATGCTAATTTTCATCCTCAATTCATTGTTGAGCAGACAGATGTGGCTGGAGAAGTATTGAAGGTTCTCTTCAGGGAAGGAGGTACGATTATCCTGTTTATTCAAACAGTCGAGAAGTGCTACGAACATCTCAGTATTGAAAATTAATTTTATGGTCCCTTCCATGGACCATGGTTGCTTTAATGTGCTCTGATTATTATTATTATTATTATTATTATTATTTAAATTGTGGAAGTGTTAAAATCTTGCTATATTTATGCAGTTCCTCAATAGTCTGAACTAAGGTTGAACCTGAAGTTCACTGAGAGTTCCTCTTAATTCTATTTTATTGTGGTTTACAGAAGCTGTTGGCTATGGCGACCCCCTCATTGCTGTCTTGCCAGCGTTCCATGGAATCAGGTTATGATGATCCCCCCGTCAAACATTCTAAGGTGGTTTGCAGATTTATGATTTCGATCATTATTTTTTTGAGTTTTGTTACGTAATTTCCCCGTCAGATTGCTGATACGTAATTTGTGTAGGTTTATGAGTTTTGTTACAATGAAGATTTAATCAACCTACGTATGCTATTTGTGGATTACTTCCTTTTATTATTCTCTCTCTCCTCTTTTGTTATAATATAATTATTCGTGTGATAGTGCTTCTGATAGAGAGATTGCCAGCGACTGCCTCATTCTCAGGAAACAAAAAGTCGGAGCTCGAATTGATATATTGAATTGGTAGGGCTTTCTCACTATCTAATTTGAACAAATCCTCATTTGAAGGCAGGGTAGATCATTTTAGGATTGAAAAGGAGACTGATGATCTTTAATATTTGTTTATCTTGGCCCATTTGATAATGTTTTTTTTTTCTTTTTTACCTAGTTTTGCCTCTTTTTTTTTTCACAAACAAAAATTTAACGTGTTTGATAAGAACCTTTGTATTAAATGTATAAAAAGCAAAATAGGTTTGATAATATTTACTTCTTTAAAATCGAGGGAAGGAAAAACATCGAGATTGAGAAAAGTTTCCCACCATGGAGAGAGAGAGTTGGGTAGATGTTTCATAAATTTTGAACAAATGGATTATTTGATAATCGATATTTTTCAATACTCAATTGTTTAATTTTGTTTTTTTTTTAATTTTTGGTTTTAGTTTTTCATTTTATTATAACATTGTTTCTTTTCTATGAAACTATATATCTTTTAAAATATCATTTTACTTTCTTGTAAACATGTCTATTGCTTTTTAGTTTTGAGTTAAGTTTTTATTTCTTAAGGTTCAATGTTTTATACTTTTATCTCTATTATCAGTAGTACCGTTTTTTTAAAAATAAATCTTGAGAGAGATTTAGTTTGTGAAAATTTTAAATTAATTTTAATAGTTTTGAAAAATTAGTAAAAATTTATATAATCATAATTGAATAAACTCTTTTAAATTAACTATTAGACATTAACACTAATGATTGCATATTTAAAATTAAATGAAAAGAAAACTCGAAATCGAAAATTAAAATCAAATAAAAAACTGAAGAAGATTTTTGAAATATAATGACTTAATAAAAACTAATTTAGGAATTAAAAGGGTTTTTTTTTTCAACATTTTAATTGAATAAATTTCATGCAAGAAGGTTAAATAACACAAGAAATTGATTTTCCCGTTATTTCTTTAATTATTTTTTTAAAACAAGGTTGCTTTTCAACATTCTTGAGGTTGATTCTAGTCCATCATGTCCACTCGCACTATTTATCAAAATTTGTGCTGTTGCGTGAGGTGGGCGGTGGGCGGTGGGGCCTAGTGGGTGAAAAAGAGGGTACAGTCCCTTTAGGATAAGAACAGTGACGTGGAGTGTTCGTTGTGGATAGTGATAGGGTTTATGGATCAGCACGAAACCCCGGGTAAATCTTGGAATCAATTTATTAAAATAATATTAAAAAACTATCTGCTTCTCTCTCTCATTAATGACATAAACTTTTGTTTCCTTATTTAAGATGTATTTTTAATTTTTAATTTTCAATTTCTGAATTTTTTTTAAAATTAAATATTGAATGAATACTTGTTATATAATTTATAGATTATAAAATGATGTTACAATTTCGACGTGGGGCCGATAAATCAACCTTGTATTTGGGCCAAATTCCTTTTTTATTTTGCACTTAAACAGTGTCATTTCCGTAATAAAACTAAACCCTGAGTGCTATTCACTTTTTCTTTTTTATATATTTCATCCCACGCTTTGGGTAAACAATTCGTCTTCAACTTCAAGCTTCTATTCAGTTTTCCACAGAGCTTAAGCAAGCAGTGGCTATGGATGTGGTTGCTCTAACAAATTCGTCGTCTTCCGTTTCCATGTTGAATCCTAACGCTCCATTGTTCGTTCCGATGGCCTACAGGACGGTGGAGGATTTCTCCGACCAGTGGTGGGATCTCATCCAGTCGTCGCCGTGGTTTCGTGAGTACTGGCTTCAAGAGCGCTTTCAAGATCCTCAAAACGATCTTTCATTTGCAGAAAATGATGAAATTGTCCTTCCGGATCTCGAGAATTTCCTCGAGGACTTCGCTTGTCAACGTAAGATCTCAAATCGAGTCAAGTTTTTCCCGTCTCTTAATCGAGCTCACTAATCTGTTGTTTCTTCTGATTTCTTCTGCAGAGGAAGAGGAGGAATTGGAGTTTTCCAAGGATTTGGTTCCAATGGGAGCGTTCAAATGGCATAAGGCTCGAACTGGAGCGGAGGTTCCTAGGTATGCTCAAAAGGCCCCCAAAATCGTGAACGTGAAAGTGACTCCGAGGACGATTCACCAACCGCGATAGACTCAACGAGGAATCTCCAACTCATCGAGTACGTTTCTTCATCAGAACTCGGGAACCATTTTAAATTGTTGTTGATCTAGGTTCTCCACATGGTTGTTTATGTACAGAGGCTAGAACTTGATCTGTTCAAATTTAGCTCTGTTTGTCTGTGTTTAGTTGATGTAAATTTGTACCTAGTCTCACTTTCGTTTCCGAAAGAATCTAGATATTAATGTTGTTGACTTCATAGCCTTGCCATAGAATTGCAATTACGCTAATTTTCTGAAGAACTTTGAGAATAAAGAACTATCCTAAAGGGGGCCTCATTGCCTTGAGCATTATGAAAACTTGAACCATTTGATGAGACATTGAACACAGAGCTTAGGTTTTCTTGATGCACTCCACTCCTGACAATGCAAACAGACCTTCAATTCCACCACATATAGCCAGAAAACCAAGACCCATTAGCATTATGAAATCCTCCGATTCCAAGAATTTCTGGTTCTGAAATGCTTGCATTAGCCATTCTGATCAATTCCTGATCCAAATGCATGAATCTGAGGAGTGTAAAGGGAATAAAAGGGCTTCTGCCTCAAGAAGGAATTGGATTCATTCATTCATTCATTCATTCATTCATTCCTTTGAGCTCAAAAAAGCAGAGATTCTTTGAGTGGGGTGGAGAAGAATCTGGAAATAGTATCCTTTTGAGTGAGAGGTGGCTTTGTGGCAGGCAGGGGCCATTTCTGAATTCTGTCCCCCTTGAAGTGCTGGATGAGTCAGCAAACATTTCTTTATTCAAAACTTAAATAAACATAAAGATCAGACGGTCAAGAGTGAGTGATTGAGATGCATTTGAATCACAGCAAGAGGGCCCCCCACAGACGCCAATTCTGAGGAATATGGACCGTCTGATCTCGAAGATCAGACATCCTACTTGTCATATTCCAAGACCCACCACAAGTGGTTAAAAAAAAGCCCTCACGCCGCTGATGGACCGTCCGAGAACCTTCTGGATCTCAAATCACATCGAACCGTACACGTGGCAGGCAAAACACACTAGTTAGTCTCCTCCTTCCATTCTACTACTGGTAAGGCTGTTTTTCGACGTTATCCAAAACAATCGGCATATTTTCTTCACGTTTCATTTTCGTTTTGCACAGATTCGCAGTTTTAGGAATCCAAAAATAGTACCCATCGTTCACCATTCATCCATTCCTCTTAAAGTCTGCAAAATTTTTACTTGTTTCGAGCCAGATTTCATCCACCGAACCAGAGTTTACGTCATTCACCATACAAAAGGAAAGTAGGAAGGGAAAAAGATTTGAGAATATGAGAGGCTTTTTGAAGACAAAACATTGGAACGTGTCCTTATTGAAACGATTACAAATACGTCGGGAATTAGCCAATTGGATGTCATTTCCATGGCGTTGACCCAATCACCACACAGACAGTATATAAAAAACTCACAGAAATTGTAAACAGCAAAGCAATCGACGCGACGGGACAATTCAATCAAAGCACACACGCACACACCCTGTGTTTCTTACATCTCTCGGGAGCTTTTTCAGATTTATTTTGTTGTGATAGAAACCAGAGAGATTGGTATTTGATTAAATGGCCAAGACGAGGCCAGGCACCGATTTCCCGACCTGATTGGACAGACTACTTTCCCAAATGGAAGGGCAATGGTACAACGGCGAGGCAGAGGACGACGGTGAGTCGGTTGGATCTCCGAGACGAGTAACGGTGAGAGAGGAATTGAAATATTCGCGGACCTGTGTGATTATCCCATCTGTGACGGTCCAAGCGTGGATCCAGGAGATGGAACGGCTAGGGTCGCAGCCTTCGACGAGGACGGTGGGGCCGAAGGATGTGATTGATTGAGGAACGAACTGAAAGGATTGGCCGTCGGATGAGGCTCCAGTGAGAAGGCGCATCAGAAATTGGTGCGATGGCGGACCGTGGAACCACCACTCGAGATCAGGGGCGAGGATTTGGTGAACGGTGTTCACGTTTCGAGAGCTCAAGGCCTCATATAGGGCAAGAACCACCCTTTGATTACTGGAATCTTCTTCCTCCAGAATTCCCTGAGAGTTAGCCAGTTCTTGCAGAAGTTTGCCTTAGCCTAAGCCTCGGACTCCCAAGATTTTGATAAACGAAGGTGGAGAAGATTAACAACACTGTGTTCAGAACCAGAAGAGAACCGGTGAGGCTTTCACGGGGAGGAAAGGGTATTTATAGGGACGAGCATATCTGGACAAGGAATTCTCTACATCTTCATCTATTTTGGAGATTTACACGTGGCCAATCAAAACGCACGGCGAATACATTTGTCCATTTTGGTAGTTTCATCTAAATTGAGTGGAGACGTGGCGTGTTCTGATTAGTGGATACGGGTTTTCTTTATGAAGCGCGATGCAGGGAAGCGAAAATGGAGAATGGTCAAGCCAACTCCAGTTGACCAGAAAAAAAAAAAAAAAAAGGTTTATGAGATTACCCTAAACCCTACTTTACACCATCTACTAGGAATCACACTTTTATTTTATTAATATATTTAGCGTTTATAAAGTCATTTCAAATACGTTAGGAAGCTATTGATATTAAAAGTTTTAAATAATTTTGGGTCGATAATATTTGCATAGACTTAGAATAAATAAATAAATGAGTATTAAAGTTAGGCGGGAATGGGTATAGTATGGATACCATATTCTCCTATCCATCTTTGTAATAATATATGTTGAAAGGGAGCATAGGATATACCCTTAGTTGTTATGGGTATTGGAACCTTCCAAAATCAATAGGTTTATAGGTTCATGGGTTCTGTCGATGGTGGGTCAAATTACTTATGTGAGCCCGTCCCTCGTGAAGCTCCTGACACATATGTTGCTATTTAATTGTATAAATTGGTGGACACAACATGATAGGATATTAAGCATTGCATTTTGTTCTTTTTTATTTTTAATTAATTAATAATGGAAAGTAGAGGGGGCATGTATTTTTCTCTTCTTTTTTTAAAATAAATATAAAATTATTTATTAATTTTAAAAAAGATAAGCGATTAGAGGGGCGGCTTCCTTTTTGACTTCTCCACAGGAAAAGGACTGTTCCAATATCTCTATGTGAATTTACAATTTTTATTATTTTTAAAATAAATTTAGAAAATATCCCTACGGCTATTGGTTAGTTAGAAAAAAAAAAAAAAAAAGTAAAAAAGGAGTAATTATGCAACAAACCGACCAAACTCAATAATGAAGCAGTTTGGTAAATAATGGAAGAAAAATAGAGCATTTCATAATTAAATAAAGCCAAATGAATTATTTGTGTGAATATAAGATTGCTTCATACAGTACAGCCTATGTTCATCTGTCACTGATGGGGCCATCACGGCCGATTCTGGACCACATGATCTTCATCAGATGGATCTTAAAATTAAACCCAAACATGGTGTGTATATATATATATATTATGCACGGTGGGACAGTGAATTGGGCGGGGCCTAGAAATATAATCTATCCCCAATCTCATTTATCGAATGGTGAAAATGTTCTCCACTCTCTTCTCCATTTTCCTGTAAAAATGGAGAATTTCCTCCCTGTACCCAAGGTAAGGTTTGCTTGCTTATATAACGTCTCTTTCTAAAATCTCTTTCTGCATTCGTTTTCTAAAACATTCTTTTAAAACCGAGGTTAGAGGCTTGATCATACGTCGCTTGGCCGTAGGCGACGCAAGAACAAATTGGCTTAGCTCACTTGTCGTTGGAAAGTGAGTGCTGCACAATCGCTAATCTGCTGACTTCAAAAGTGCGATTGTGTCAAGGGTTAGAATGGATTCTTGTGGATAAAATGGATATCTATATCCAAATGTGAGGGACCAGATAGACGGTTGAGAGTTAAGGGCGGCGAAAGTTAGGTGGTCCTGAAGACAGAGTAGAAGTTTAGACCGTAATGAGCAGTCGAAGTTTGAAGGGGAAATGGTCTAAAATGAACAGCAGGAAGTGAACATTATGGTATGCGCATATCCCACACACTAGACTGTCTCATAAACCCAATTTGTGAGGAATAATGGCAGAGTTGGAATGTGAACGATCAGCAAATGGGTGATGTTACAGCTTTTACGATGGCCACTAAATCCAGCTCCATCACAGACATTTCATACGACAGCTCCACCAATTATGGCCATGAAAACGACCCATCACTGACCTCGAAACTAATCTGTTGTCGGGATACAAAAAACACCAACAAAACTCTTCATTCCACACAATGCAGATGCAAATCAATGGACAAATGCACAGCAGTAACAGTGTTTATGATATTTTTCTTTTAGAGAAAGAACAGCACTTGCAATAATTGATGATACAAACTATTTACTTGACCACAAGTGTGAGCAGAGCATATATTGTGTGATGCTGATTGCAATGAGCCAACATGAACAGTTTATAAGAATCATATTCAATGGGACGAGGGGTGTGGCTAAATTCTTTGAACAGTGTGTGGGACAGTGTTGTAAGGGCGCTTCTCCGACAGCAAACACTTGGAGTAAGGACAGTATCTATTAATTTAAGGTTCTGAAGTAAATTTAAGCGGGTCTAAGCTTAAAATGACCTATGGTTGTAACATTATGTGGGGCCATTTTTAGACTTTTTAAATGTGTGAAATCCAACATCGGTTGGAGAGGAGAACGAAACATTCTTTATAAGAGTGTAAAAACCTCTCTCTCTAATAGACGCATTTTAAAACCTTGAGGAGAAGCTCAAAAGGAAAAGTTAAAGAGGATAATACTCCTAGCGGTGGGCTCATTTTGCCAAACAGTCTCTTGATTAAAGGGTTGAGGAGATGAAATACATGCAGTCTCTTGAATTGTTTCAAACAATGTGTGAGATCCCACCTCGGTTGGAGAATGAAACGAAACATTTCTTATAAGAGTGGGAGCTTCTCTAGCAGATACGTTTTAAATCCTTGAATGGAAGCCCAGAAGGGAAAGACTAAAGAGGACAATATTTACTAGCAGTGAGCTTGAGCAGTTACAAATGGTATTAGAGCGAGACACCTGGTGATATGCCAGAAAGGATGTTGGACCCTCAAGGGAGGTGAATTGTGAGATCCCAAAGAGTACAATATCTGTTAGTGGTGGACTTGAGCTATTACAAATTCTATCAAAGCCAAACACCGGGTGGCATGCCAATGAGAACGCTGGGCCTTCAAGAGAGGTGGATTGTGAGATCCAACATCGGTTGAAGAAGAGAACGAAACATTTCGTATAAGGGTATGGAAACCTCTCCCTAACGGATGCGTTTAAAAACCTTTAGGGAAACTCAGAAGGAAAAGCTCAAAGAGGACAATATCTGCTAGTGGCGAGCCTAAAGAGGGCAATACATACCGGCTAGCGGTAGGGTTAGATTGTTACAATAAAAAAAAAAAAAAAAAAAAAAAAAAAAAAAAAAAAAAAAAAAAAAAAAAAAAAAAAAAAAAAAAAAAAAAAAAAAAAAAAAAAAAAAAAAAAA
>NW_019272030.1:4459979-4468181 GCF_002738345.1 Cucurbita maxima | reverse complement strand
AAAAAAAAAAAAAAAAAAAAAAAAAAAAAAAAAAAAAAAAAAAAAAAAAAAAGCCATGTTTCCTATAGCAGAGCCAAACCAGAAAAAACGATCATCATAGTACACAATATGCAAAAAAGGCCAAAGTGGATATTTGAATAAAACTCAAAATTATATGAGTATGATACAAACTTCAGGCTTTCAGTAGGAGCTCTCTATGGGTAATAGACATTCAAGAATAAGGAGGCAATTCCAAATCGTTATAAACACACAAAAATAGTACAAAAAAACACTAAATCCATCCACACACCACAAATGCAAGCCTTTACCTGAACCGAGTTACGTCGCTTCTCTCTGAATCAAAGGAGGCGAAGGAGGCATCATAGTTTTATCTGCACCTTCTTCAAGTTCCTCTTTCACTGAAGTAAAAGCCCTTTGTGGACTGTAATAACCCTTTGAGATGGGAACAGGAGACCCTCCTGCAATAATCTTAGATGGGCTGGAGATGTTTGCCTGTGGAGAACCTGAAATGGATTTGTTATCTTCACCATGGACCTGCTTACTCCCCCCTGCTTCTGTTTGTTTTCTGCAAAACTTCTCTTGTACTATGTCATATGAATTTCCAGTGCGTGCCTCTTGTGCCAGAGTGCACCAACAACAGAAGAGCCATAGAGTGCAGTCAGCCACAGCAGACTTGCCAAAACAAAAGCTATATGCTGGCAAATTGTATCTCTTTCTCATCTGTATCCGCCAAAAACCGCCATAGAGTAAACCAAATACACAAAGAACAATCCCGGTGACCGCCATAAGCGTCCGAACGGTTTCGTTATCGATGTTTACAGCAGCTAAGAGAAAAATCCAGAAAGGAGCCATACAGAACAGAATGAAAGTTGCAATATGGACATACATATTTCCAAAGCCTAGTCTCTCCATATTCCAACCAAAGACACAAAAGCTACAGAAAAGGGAAAGGTATGCTAGAGATATATCATCCCAAAAGTCGAGTATTCCACCACTCCACTGTGGACTCGTCTCGATAATTCTGTGTTCATCTCTTGTTGCAAGCGAATATCTTCTCTCTAGTGATTTCGACCTAGACGGTTGCTGTTGATCACCATTAACCGTCTGATTTGGAAGCTGCGCTTCCTCGTCGATTTCAGAATCATAATCCTTCCCCAAGGGGCTAATTATAGTGTAGACACCAGCGATGGCTGGTGCAGCAATTGCAACAGATATGCATATTCCTACTCCTATGGCTGGACGCTGAGATCTCCTGTAACCCAAATTCAGACCACAAAGTGCATACTGAGCAAAACAGTTCACGTTGAGGAGAATTATAACCACCAACATATGCGTCCATTCATGAGGCTTGTATGTCCCATCCTTGCAGTAAAGATTTCTAAGTTTAGTAACATCTTCGCGTTTCCATCGAGATAAAAGTATGAGATGGTAGATCCGTTTTGGATGTTGGTACAGACACATAAGTGTAAACAATGCATTCAGAATTTGATTATTGACTTCAAACCAAACATCTCTTACGGATTTTTTCGGCAATGCAGCGTTTAACATCCCGGTCATGACAAGGAACAGGATTGCACCTGACACAGCAACACCAATTATCCAAATGAAAAGAGCTATGTTCAATGGGTCTCTGATCCATGTCTTGCTCATGTTCAGGAGTGAATCCCAATCAATTTTCTTAGAAAGTACATCACTTAGGCGTTCTCGGAAATGATGACCACTTGAAAAACGCACAGAACGGGACATGTCGTCCTTCTCCTTGGCAATCTGCTGGAACCTAGCAGATGCTGAACCAAATTTGAAGAAACTTTTCTTAATAGGAGTCACCACAGTAATGGAGATAGGGGATCGTCTTTGTGTGACTTCATCATGCAATAGGACTTTTTGAGATGTAGAGAAGTTGAAAGCATTTTGAGCTTCTCCTTCTTTGCTATTAGATACTTCTATTTCACCATTGCCATTTCTATCGTTGGTTGAGGCCATTGCTACAAAATGATTCAACATTTTCAAACAGTACCAAAAAATGCTGCATCAGTTCACATATCCATCAAATGGATCGTAAGAGAAAAGCCTTTGAATGAACTCATTACAACCAGCAATCCATTAAGCCCAAGAAACTAGAAACATGGAAGCTCAAGAAAATCCCCAAGAATAATCCAGTTTTATGATGAGAATCATCATGCCATGCTAAAGTAGAAAGAATCAATAATATAGCAAGCTGTTGTGTTGGCGAATGAAATAAACAGTCCAATCAAAAGCTAACCCAGAAAGATAAATCAAACCATCCCCAAAGCTATGAAACCAACACCATAAGCAGAATGATTGAGATACCCAATTCACTAATTCCCCCAAACCATACAAGTTTACTTATACCTTACCAAAGTTCAGCATAGGGAGTTCGTTTCCAGAAGAAGTAGAACAACCCACAAACTGAATGGGAAATTTACGAGTCAGGGCCAATTAAACTTACCTAAAAACTGAAAATTAGCGGATTCCACGAGGATTGTTCCGAGAACAAAGGAGCTCAGCTATCCGATTTCAATAAAAATTATTGAAGGTTAAAGCAGAATGACCTGTTCACCACCACATACTGCAAAAGAAGGCATTGTAAGGACCCAACTTCCTCGATAAACTAAGAGTCAAAAGAGAGGAGGGCAATGGTCAAACCAGACAGCGAGTTGCGATGGTGGGTGCCGGTAGAATTTGGCCTTGGCTCCGCAACGAACGACGTCGCTACAAGCTTACAAGCGAGGCATCCATTGACTCCACGGCCTTTCAAAGGGAGGCATCTGGAAGTTGCAGCCAGAGAACAAGTTGCCTTTTCCAGTTTTCTCTCTTTTTTTTTTTTTCCTCTTCTGAGACCGAAACTTCCATTATTGATATACCAAACGTAGCCTGTTGGCTTTGTTTCACACTTTACAATAAATGGTTTAAATTATGGGTTTGGTGACATGAATATGAGTCATTTATAATATGTTTTCTTCATTATTAGTGGCTGTATTCAAATGCTGATGCTTCTCTCCCAGGTATGTAGATATCTACATATCAATCAAATCTTGATGGATGAGGGTCTCCTTTGAAGAAAGGCAAGAACTTCCAACTTTTTCTTTTCTTTTTCTTTTTGTTTTTGCACCGTAGAGCTGGAGAAGGGAAAATGTCTACTTTATGTAATACCCAACCTTCTTATTAGGATGAAAGGAGAGAATATAATCAAAGGAACTTTAGTAAGGGAGATTCCTCCCCACTTTAATTTTCAAAAGATTGAGATGAGAGATGAGAGAAAGAAAAAGGACTTCTTCTCTCATACCTTTTATATTCTATTTCCAAGAGAACAATCATAATACTACAAAAATTAAGAAAAAATTGATAACTCAAGTGGTTATGGTTCTTTTTTGTGGTTCAATAATGGAATCCAAATTAAACTTGACAGACTTATAAAGATAGGTAAATTATGTTTGAATGGATAATAATTAACGATTTAAAAAGACGACTTTCATAATAGATGCCAATCAAATTATGGTGCAACTTTAGTTAGCTCGTTGGCTTCCTTGCCCCCACAACTTGTAAAGACAAATTGAATATCAACTTAGGAAGAGAGTAGGAATTTAAGTTGTAGACCTTCTATAATAAATATAGGATCGATTGGAGGGTGGAACATACTTTTATATGGTTATGAAAATCTCTTTATAACAGACACATTTTAAAATCCTAATGAAAAGTCTAGGAAGAACTTGATCGGTTACAAATGATATCAGAACTAAGCAATGTGTCAATGAGGAGGCTGAGTTTCGAAGGGGGTGGGACACCAAGTAGAATACGAGCAAGGAAGTTGGATCAAAGGAGTGGATTGTGAGATCCCACATCAATGAGAGAAGGCAACCAACCATCTTTTATAAAGGCCTGGAAACATCAACGTTTTAAAATCTTGAGGAGAAGTCTAAGATAAATAAATAAATAAATAAATAAATAAATTAAAAAAAAAAAAGAGGGGAAGGAAGGAGTAAAATTAACGCTAGGATTTGTCAATTATCTCAAATTGGCATTCAGCAAAGTCAAAGGAAAGCATCGTTTCGACTTCCGAATAGAAAACTTCACAAACTCATGCACGCAAACTGAATCTCAGGCAAACTGAAGCCCAAACAAGGTAATTTTTTAGAATCTCAGGCATTACAAATGTGGTGAAAATTTACATAAATCTCATCATATATAGTGCTGCAATCAACAAAACGTGACACAACAAAACAAAATAGAGAAATTTAGGTAAGGTCATCCTCCTCCATCTCCTTTGCTTTCAGCTTTTCCTTCACTCTCAACAGCAGAGTTGTCTTCCATGGGTCCTGGTAAACCAAGAGTAATATCATAAAGGTATATAAGTAATAAAAATTATCTTCTTTCGATGCCTTTTCTATAAAAGTAAAGCTGCGAAGGCTTATGCTAAAAGTGAATAACCCTTAGTCTATGCGACACTCATGAAGTTCAGCATGAGGATTGCTCGGTATTATCAATTTCTATCAACCAAATTGGATACTTCAGAGTTTATAATGCAATGTAACGTCACAAATACTCACCAGTGGGGTCATGCTATCGAACTCCTTAACCACGTCAGTAAACTTCGTAACATCTTCTTCATCAATTGCACTAGCAATATCCTGACAGATAAAGCACTTTTTCAGCTCAAGAGAGAACAATATTGATTGAAAATCCAAAAAAAAAAAAAAGTAAAAACGAAGTGATAGCAAAATGCAAGGAAGTATCTAATTGAAATCGTAGTAATCTGAAGACAGCCACACATAACATGCAAGAATGAAATAAAAATCCAAGTGGAAATGTCGAAGTAGCTGAACTTGCAATCAAACTAAATGAAAAGAGATGATAATTATCTGCCTCAATCATGAAATTTACGTAACAATGCATATCGATGAGAATGGAAGCAGTAAATAAAACGCCAATTGAAGATCTAAACAACTTACAGCTAAAAGTCTACATTCGCGCGTGCCAGAAAAAGTTGGATCTAAATCCTGTAAAACAATATGCAGAACACTTAAATGAGAGTTGCAATAAGGTACATATACACCATGAAGATTGAAGGCTGAGAATTGAACCTGATATTCCTCCAATGCTTTAGTGATGGCCACAATATCACCTTTGCAGAGTTGACATAAGCCAGCATTCAGAAGATGTCCTTTGACTCCATATTTTAGCAAGTTACTTTTGAGTGAATGTCGAGCAATCTCTTCATATATTTTAATTGCCTTTTCATATCTACAGAAAATTCACAGTTGATTACCAACTACCTCACGACTAAAAGATAGACGCCACATCATGGACACAGGCTTCATGTGCACTATTGAAGCTTAGAATTCAAAAATAAATTTCCTTAGTATATAAATCATTTCTGTTGACATTACTGTTAGATATATTTCCCACTAAAATACAAATATTTATTAAGAAAAACACTAAGGATACTGTGTAATAGTTTTTCCTTGTACATGAGTTTAACCACAAGGTATACATTAATAGCCACTTAAATTGCTATCAAAAACATCAAAATATGATTGAGAACTTAACCAATCCATGACCACTCAGGAGTAATAATTAATAAATAGAAAGTGTACAAAAATAGTATAAGTAGAAATGCTTACTGTTCTAATTGAGCAGCAAACTGCGCCACTTTCTGCTTGCACTGGTTCGCAGATGTTGTTACTTCCTCGTTTTGGAAAAAGTCAGCAGCTTTCTCAAAGTAACCAATAGCAAGTTCAATGTTCTGTTCTGATTCATATAGTTCAGCAATTTCCTACATAACTAACGGTAATTACAACTTGAACAATCCCTTACAGGTAATGATAAGATAAGGAAAGTAGAGACAGAAGCAAAAGAAAGGGGACCTAGAAAAAGAAAGCCAAAGGCACTATTGAGTAATTAGTTTCCTAAACGATTCTGCCAAGCTAAAGAGCTGAGTTTAAGTATCATAAGTATGCACCTTCAAATATCTTGCAGCCATACTGAGCCTTCCAATATCACAAAACAGATTTACTGCCTGCTCCATGCATGAAATGGCCTCTACAATACAACAAAAAAAATTAGCTTTCAACAAATGTCTAGACTTCCAACATAATGGTGGAAAACATGGTTATATTATAGCAGATGATTTAAATTTTAAACAAGTTAGCCAAAACAAAAATATATCTGAATTTACATTATTGACGAGAAAATATGAGAACCTGAGAGCTATTTCTTGAGTCCTGCTGAGTTGGCAACTTATATTAACAGAGAGAACTAATATCAGGTAAAGAAAATTAAAATAAAATAAGACAATTTTCAAAAGATTCACTCATGAGCAAGAATATTTGGACAGAGAAATAAAACTAAAAGAAAAGCCAATTCTAACAAACCATCTAACATGTGGAGGTAGTGTTATGTTAGTTTTTCATTCTCTCCATTTGGTTTTCTATTCATGCTATAAAAAATTGATTTTTCATATAAAGGAGGTCCAATTCCAACAGAACCTGAAATTGGTGTTAAAGAGCATCATGAGTCATCCCAATCTCTTTTATTTGAAAAATAAGCAAACAAGTTAATGAAGAAAGCAGGGAGCATTAGAAAAACATAGAACGTAAAAGGCAAGTGGAGTTGGTCACATAGTTGAATAGTATACGTGTTCACAAAAACATCAAGAGTTGGGAAAACTAATCAACCCCCTTCTATGAGTAATTGAGAAGTGATTTTCGTTATCAAGTATTTGAGAACAGAAAATATTGGAATGCCATTGATAAAGTTGTGAATGTGAATGTTCAGATGAAGATGGACTGTGTAAGATGAGGAATTCTACTAGTGTAATGTCATCTAGTAGAAATATAATGAATCAACAATGTAGGCTTAATGATCCCATGACATGCTACAATCGAGATATATTATAAATTTAGACTTACCCTTTATAGATGTCTTCTTATAGGCATTGGCAGCATCCGTATAAGCTTGAGCAGCTTCATGCTTACTTTCCACCTATAAAAAAAATCATTTTTAAAAATAAGATGGAGAAGGTAAGATATGAGAAATAGGCATTATCACACACTTGAAGCATTTACCTTCAGATAGCAACTTGCTAATTTTATGTATGTTGACCCAGCTTTATCCCCTAAAACACCGCATGCATAGAGATTATAACAGGTATCATAGTGAGAAAAGGTAAGGTAATTGTGAATGACAACAAAATCATTAGACTACAAAATTAGGAGACCATGACTGTTTTGAGATTCTTTCTAATGCACAGGGCAAAGGGATTAATGCCGCTAAAATAGAATTAGAAGGAATCGAAGAGAGAGGAAGTCAAATATATACTAAACTGAGTATTGTTGATCAACTAGTTCAAAAAATCTTTGATGGTACAGCAGGCTTCTACGTAGAGAACCAAAGAAATTCATGCCTGTTTTGACAGTATTGTATAAAAGAAAATCTGAAGAGATCCCAGGGATTACGAATATATATATCCTCTAATGGGTCGACAGGCAAATCTCTTCAAATATTAAGAAAAATCCAAAAACAGAATTCAGAATATCTAATTCGTCAATGTCAATATCTCATCATCCATATGGAGACTTTAACTAACATATGAAGAACAATTTCACTTCATACTTATTCATCCACTTGGATGATATATCTTGCAACCAAACCATTTAATTTTAACTATGTCCTTCACTCACTGGATGACTATACCATTAATGAACTTCTGCTTATAGTTTTCAGTTTTGTAACTCATTCCCAAACAATACTCTCCAAATTGATATTGAGATAGCTAACACAGCCAATTCTTTTTATACAGTGTCCGTCCATCATTCCTAGACAACAGTTCATATTTTCTCACGGGAAACGCAGTTGCATCCATAAACCGACTATAAATAAATGCATTTATTCCCCAAAAGTATCTTATTTATTCTTCAGATCATTAATCTTAACCCTCCTAGTTCAAAGCAGGTGCATACCTTGCAAGCAGAATCAAGAAATAAATTCAAATTTCAGTATAAGAAATATTGTAGGTCAAATTCCAACAAAAGAATCAGTATGCAGCTCTTAAATTCCTTTTTAATTCAAGCACCAGACAATAAAGTTGAGTCCAAGTTGATGCGTTGGGGCATGAAAAATTGAATCAGTCGCATCGCACAAAGATCTAGAGGACTCAAAAAAAAAAAAAAAAAAAAAACTGGC
>NW_019272030.1:4451384-4459360 GCF_002738345.1 Cucurbita maxima | reverse complement strand
CTCAAAAAAAAAAAAAAAAAAAAAGTACTGGCAGAGAATGATTTGGCGAATTACATGATTTAGCAAGCTTGTAAGAGTTAGCAGCCTTATCGAAGAGATCAGCGGCATCTTCGTACTTGGAACCGAATAATCCCCAACCATTAAGCTTCTTCTCCGCTTTCTTCTCGAATTCCTCTCCCTTAGCAAGCTGATCGGCCATCTTTAAACAGAATCCTCGAGTTTGCTTCGAGCTTGAGGAATTAAACGAGGAGTATAAACAGGGAGAGAAATTAAGGGGAAACTAGTACGGTCAACTATGGGCTTTGTTGGTCCAAGGAAGGTTAGAGACTTTCCTTTGAGAATAACCTTTGTCCCGTCGACCCCGCCTAAGCTTGTGCGCGCCGTCAGAAACCCGCGGGTTGAAATGCCGAAACTAGCGGCCACCTGGGCTTACGATTAGGCGGCCTCCCAAAACGACATGTCGTAAATAAGCATTGGAATGATAAGGAGCGGCGTCGTTTAAATGGATGGATTTTTTCTCCTTTTAACCTTTTATTAATTTTTAAAATAATACTTTTTTTATGAATGAAAAATCGCCACATTAAAATAATCTAAACATAATTTGAAATATTGAGTGAAATTTCTGGATATATCCTAGTGATGAACTTGAAACCAGAAAGAACCACTAATTCGAAGGCGGCAACGGGGCTGCTTGCAAAAGCTAAAGCTCCACTAGAACACGATTATGAGTTTATCCATCAATTTTGTGGTCGCGCAACCCGTTCAATCCATTGTCTTTCCTTCACGAACGCCCAATGGCCAGGCTAGTCTCTCATTCCCTCAAGCAATTTCGCTTCTTCTTCTTCTTCTTTTTCCTCCAGAATTGAGATTTATTTTGGTAATGGTTGAAAATCTTGGCAGATAAGGAATTCATCTTTAACAACAACGCATTCTGCTACCCAAAAAGCTATTACAATCTCCGGTATCAAAATTCCCAATTCGGTTTCAGTTGATAAAAGTAATTCCCGTCTTGAAATTCAGCCGCTTGTTGATCTTCTGCGTGGTTGTTTGGATGCAAGGTTTCTGAAACAAGCAAAGACTGTGCATGGGTTTTTGTTAAAATCAAAACTTTCAAACCATGATTCTATGGTTTTGCTTAATCATGTTGCTGACGCTTATTCGAAATGCTCCGATATCGATGCTGCCTGTCGCCTGTTTGATAAAATGTCCCAGAGAAACATATTTTCATGGACTGTCATAATTGCTGGATTGGCTAAGAATGGTTTGTTCCACGATGGGTTTGAGTTCTTCTGTGAAATGCAGAGTCAGGATATTTTCCCTGATCAGTTTGCTTATTCTGGTGTCTTACAGATATGCATTGGCCTGGAGTCCATTGAATTGGGCAAAATGGTTCATGCCCAGATTGTTATTAGAGGCTTTGCATCTCATACTTTTGTGTCTACTGCTCTTCTTAATATGTATGCAAAGTTACAAAAGATTGATGATTCATACGAGGTGTTTAACACCATGACTGAAGTCAATGTAGTCTCATGGAATGCCATGATCTCAGGGTTCACATCAAATGGTCTTTACTCAGATGCTTTTGATCATTTTCTCAGAATGAAAGGAGAAGGAGTAACACCCGATGCTCAAACATTTATCAGCATTGCAAAAGCTATCGGTATGTTACGAGATGTGAACAAGGCGAAAGAAATTAGCCGTTATGCTTCTAAGTTGGGTATGGACTCTAATACTCTTGTGGGTACTGCCCTTATTGATATGCATTCTAAATGTGGATCTTTGCAAGAGGCAAGATCTATCTTTGACTCACATTTCACCAATTGTCGGGTTAATGGACCGTGGAATGCTATGATTTCGGGGTATTTACAGAGTGAGTTTAATGAAGAAGCCTTGGAATTGTTTGCCAAAATGTGTCTAAACAACGTACACTTGGACCGTTACACCTACTGTAGTGTATTTAATGCTATAGCTGCTTTGAAGTGTTTGTCATTGGGAAAGAAGGTTCATGCCAGGGCTATAAAATCAGGATTGGAAGTGAATAATATAAGTATTTCCAATGCAGTGGCTAATGCTTATGCTAAATGTGGATCGCTGGAGGATTTAAGAAAGGTCTTTTACAGTATGGAAGAAAGAGATTTAGTATCTTGGACCACCCTAGTGACTGCTTACTCTCAATGTTCTGAATGGGACAAAGCAATAGAGATCTTCTCAAATATGAGAGAAGAAGGTTTTGCACCCAATCAATTTGCCTTTTCTAGTGTGCTTGTTTCATGTGCTAGCCTTTGCTTACTCGAGTACGGTCAGCAAGTCCACGGGTTCATTTGCAAGGTTGGCTTGGATATGGACAAATGCATACAAAGTGCTCTGATTGACATGTATGCCAAATGTGGCAGTCTGGCTGAGGCGAAGAAGGCTTTCGATAAAATCTCTGATGCTGATACAGTTTCATGGACTGCTATAATAGCAGGTCATGCTCAACACGGTATGGTCGATAACGCTCTTCAACTCTTTAGGAGGATGGAGCAGTTAGGTGTGGAGCCCAATGCTGTTACTTTTTTATGTGTTCTATTTGCTTGTAGCCATGGAGGTCTGGTAGAAGAAGGCCTACAGTACTTCAAGCTAATGAAGGAAACCTATGGTTTGGTCCCAGGGATGGAGCATTATTCCTGTATTGTCGATCTCTTAAGTCGCGTGGGACGTCTAAACGATGCAATGGAATTTATAAGTAAGATGCCCATAGAGCCGAATGAAATGGTTTGGCAGACCTTGTTGGGGGCATGCAGGGTCCATGGTAATGTTGAATTGGGAGAGCTTGCTGCTCAGAAGATACGTTCTTTCAAAGCCGAAAACTCTGCCACCTATGTTCTTTTATCCAACACCTATATCGAATCAGGGATTTACAAAAACGGACTTAGTTTGCGGCATGTGATGAAAGAGCAGGGCGTAAAAAAGGAACCAGGATGTAGTTGGATCTCTGTGAATGGTACATTACATAAATTTTATGCAGGTGATCAACAACATCCAGAAAAAGATAAAATTTATGCAAAGCTAGAAGAGTTGAGGTTGAAGGCCAATTCTTTGGATGTTGTACCAGATTTGAGTTACGAGCTGTAAGACATGGACCTCGGTTAAGTCATACGGGTACGGATGGAAGCCCCGGTCCCCTCGACCAAATCTCCATGGAGAAAAATAAACGCATCAGCTAAAGATATCAAATTAAACAGTGAAGGCAAATGAGTGCTTAAGAACTAAATTTGGGGCTAAAGTATATGGGACTTACAGGTATGATTGTCTGCATTATTCATCTCCTGCAGGTTCTGAAATATGTATGATGATGTACTGCATTAGATAAGGAAGAATAAGGATTCGGATTAGGGGAATGACGAAAAGCGCCACAGACCATGCTTGGTTCTATGAAGATCTTTTACTTTTTGACAATATGATTGCTTTATTGGGTGAAGGCTTCAGAAGTTTGACCTCTTCTATAGTAATACATTGTTATGGTGTTCTAATATGGAATCATAGAGCCTTTCTGCTTATGATCTTACTGGGGTCTACCGAACTCGTCGTACTCGAAAGTTGCAAAAATTATCATTACATTACATGAATAAGTTTGGGAAGAAATTTCTCCCTCTGATTTATTTTTGTTTTAACTCTCTAAATTTGTCTTTTATCCTTCCTTTTTTTCCTTGGAAACGTGGCCTAGTTGTTCTATTTATCATGCCAAGGATCTGTTTACTATTTCTCCCGTGAATTAGCTGAAATGAGTTCACTGTTCTATATTATTATGATTATTGCTTTTTCCTTTTTACCATAAGAAGAATTCGATTGTGTTCTAATTACTGCAGAACTAAAATATTTTCCACATGATCTCTCATAACTAACCATTATGCTTCTTCTTCCCCACCAATAACCTCACTAGCTGTTCCAGAAGGTAAATTATGCCTCAGCTCTCATGGCTTTGCTTTGGGTTTTTCCAAAATGTCTTATACCAATAGAGATGTATTCCTTATTTATAAATCTACGATCATTCCCTAAATTAGCCAACGTGGGACTCCCTCCGAACAATCCTTTTCCTAGGCATATAAGTAAAAAAAAGAAAAAAAAGAGTGCAAAAACAGTGTCTGTTCTTAGATAACGCATTTAGTGAGTTAATGTGTGCCTTTGAGAGACTATCCAAAAAACAAAGGCTGTTATATGAAATGTGTTGTGGGTATGGCTCTGTTAGCTTGTTGTGCCATTATATGTGGTCCTTTGCTGGATTTATATGCAGGTTCCTCAACATGTGAAGAAGAAGATGGGACAAGCGACTTCCAGTGCGCATGTATGTATATATATATGTACTGGAAATGTATGCATCTCCAAGCCTACAAACCGCCCCCGTGACCTGAAATGTTGAAATCTTTCTGTCAACATCAGTGGAGGATAACAACAATAAGGTACGTCTCCTAACTCAATGCTATGCATTTTGTTGCTACTTATACAGAGTTATTTGCTGCTTGGGCCACCCTAATTCCTGTTTCCATCTAAATAGATACATTTATTTATACATTTACGAAGAAAAAGAAAGAAAAAAAGATGCTGGGTTTGAACGTACAAGACAAAACTTATATAGCTGTCATAAGTTCATGACGATAGCAGAGTAGCTGCTACAATTCTAAGACTGACGGCTCTTTGAGAGCGACCCTTTTCAAATCTCTCCTTTCCCACATTTTCTCCTGATATTTAATGATCCATCTGGGTTTAGAATAAGGTCATGAAGTGTTCATTATGTATACCATATGATGTTCTTAGCATGCTGTGACCCAACCAAACTGCTGCTTGTCTTTGTTGTTTATATTATCCTTGTAGAGATTCTTACCAACCAAAGTGAACAAGAGAGGCACTTATCACTAACTTTATACTTTTATTAACTTTTGTTTCCATTGTACATTTGCATGTGAATGTACTTTCCCGAAGAGCAACTCACGTGAGCTTTTGTAGCAAGTCACAAGAATCCTATAACTTTGTTCCACAAAAACGGATAACTTTATAATTTTATATACCCACACACACACACACATAGAAATTTGAAATTTTGAAAATTTGAAAATAGAATCGGATATGGTTAAGTTATATATCATCAACATCGAGGAGTTTATTCAGTGTGTTCGTAGTATTCAGACAAAATTACATATTAATTTTAATGTGAGATCCTACGTTGGTTGGAGAGAAGAACGAAGCATTTCTTATAAGGGTGTGGAAACCTTTCTCTAGCAGACATACTTTAAAACTGTGAGGTTGACAGTGATACATAACGAGCCAAAACGAATAATATTTGCTAGCAGTGGGTTTAAGCTGTTACAGTTTCACTCTCAATTACGTCACCCACCGTCAAATACAATGTGTTCCCTTCCACGAGGGTCTCTCCCACTTTATTGCAACGGAGGAACATAGAATGTGGGGTGGAAGAAAAGGTAAATCTAAATAATTTAATGCTAATTAAGCACGTATTTTGATAATGAAAAACTGATTAGAATGTGAGATTAACATCGAAAGTTGAGTTGTAAAGTTGTAAAGTGTTGTATTGTTGACCTTTTCTTTGAAAGCTTTTTAAGGTTTATGTCAAGATTAGAATTAAAGGGTTTCTTTTGTTTGTTTCAATCTTATATTGTGACAAATTTAGTGTCATTTTACAGTATGAACGTCCTTGAATCCAGCCATCCAGTAAAGCAAAGCAAAGCAGATGATGATCAAAACGGGAGTGTCTGGGGGCGTGCATTATTGAGGGGTGCGGGGGGATCGTGTCTGGGTCGATGACTGTAGAACAAAGCAGGCATGTGAAAAATCAAATCAAAAGGAAAAACAAAAGAGCAGTTTTAAAAATTAAAATTCCAAGCTGGGTTTGTTTTGTTGTTGAAGAAACAGTCATGATAATAGGCGTTAGTGTTATTATCGAAACAAGTGCGAAACAAGTGCAGACAAAGAGCTTATCTGTGTTCATTTTGTTGCCTTCCTCTTTTTCCATAATTCATCATATATGTATATATATATCGATAAGCATCCCGTCACGCTCAATCCAATCAATATCGTGGTTAAAATTGATTGAGAGAGCCTAATATGAACATCGAAACTATCGTTTTTACGTCGTTAAATGATATATTATTTTACTTTATGGATCGAGTTGGATTGTACTACAAATTTTGTAGAAGTACAAGAGATTGGTGTGTCTAGTGTATTGTTCTGTTGTAATGATTAAAGGGCACACATGTGAATAGAGAGTGGATACCTCCAGTGTATCGGTAACGGCCTAAGCTCACCACTAGCAAATGTTATCTTCTTTGAACTTTTCTTTCGAACTCCATTCAAAGTTTAGGGTTGTAATAGCTAAAACGCGTCTACTAGGGGTTGTAATAGCCTGAGTCTGCCATTAATACATTAATAAATATTGTTCTCTTTGGGCTTTCCCTTTTGGACTTCCCTCAATAACTTTCCCTTTCGAGCATCCTTCAAAGTTTTTAAAACCCGTTTGCTAGGGTTTAAAAGCTAAAACAGCCTACCCTTAGTTTGGCTTTCTCTTTTGGGCTTCCTTCAAAGTTTTAAAACATGTCTAATAGGGAGAGATGCTTCGTTCTTCATCGACTCGATGGGGGATCTCGTAGTATTGTTTCCTTTTCTTCTTCAATTACGTTCTTTCTAAGTTACGAAACGCAGATTAGTTTACGCCGAGATGAACGTATGGATGACGAGATTAATGATATGAATTTGGAAGATTGAAGAAGAAGGGTATGATGATCGTAAGAAGTATGAAGGTAAGGAAGAAACGCAGAAGGGTGGGGCACGTGTAGAGAGAGGAAGAAGAAATATGAAGAGAATTCAAAATGAAAACTCCCCCGTGAGGAGTGTTTGGAGGCATTCAAAACCCACAACTAAACATCCTTTTGGTTGCTTCTTTCGATGCCCATTTTTTTCACTCCCATCACGAGCCCCTTTTCATTTCTGCCCCCACAACTTTTATATACTCATTTTTAACATTATTGCTGGAATAATAGGAAGCTTATACGTATAATTCAAATCATGTCTTATATATATATATATATATTTATATGGTTGTAGAGGAAGCTAGCCAACACAAGTTGGTATAGATTTGAGGCCTCACCATGCCTTTATAAAAACACACACAAGAAAAAGAAACATATAACACACAAACAAAAAGGCTACAATCCATCCATGGTTTCTAGAGAGCACAACAACGCAGCTCTTCATCACAACCTCCAATTACTTCGCTCTATTACCAATTCTCATGCTGTAATTTCCCTCTCTTTTCTCTTCATTTTGTTCATCGCGTTCTTCGTGTTCTTCGTGTTCTTTGATTCGATTCTCAATTCATTCATAAAAAGTTATGATTTTTATGTGTGTAGCAGCTCAACAAGGCCTCGATTATAGTGGATGCATCAAAATACATCGAGGAGCTTAAACAAAAAGTAGAAAGATTGAATCAAGATATCTCAACCGTTCAAACTTCAATCCATCCCATGGTATTTTCTTCAATCAACAACAACTTTTTCACTTAAATTATTCAAGAACAACCAAAAAAAAACATACCCATTTGTTGATTATAGCAGGTGACAGTGGAAAGCCTAGCAAAGGGGTTTTCCATTAATGTATTTTCAGAAAAGAGCTGCCAAGGCCTGCTCGTGTCGATATTAGAAGCCTTTGAAGAGCTGGGGCTGAATGTTCTTGAAGCTAGGGTTTCTTGTACAGATAGTTTCCAATTACAAGCTATTGCAGAAGTAAGATACTACAAGCACCCATCTTTCTATAATTATGCATATAAATCATCATCATTATAAAAACATATATTTATTATTATTATTCCATGGTCAAGAAAGTCAAATCAATCATTCATTTTAACAAGAATATTTACCTAAAGTAATGGAATTTTCCATCTAATCATACACTTCAATGTCGGGTTTTTTTTTTTTTTTTTTTTTTAA
>NW_019272030.1:4412603-4450852 GCF_002738345.1 Cucurbita maxima | reverse complement strand
TTTTTTTTTTTTTTTTTTTTTAATATATGATATTAAATTTAATGTGTGGATTAAAATGGGTGTTTGTAATTTTATAGATTGAGGAAGAAGGAGAAGAAGCCATTGATGCTCAAGCTGTGAAAGAAGCAGTAGTTCAAGCTATAAAGATCTGGAGCCAAAGCGGTGAACAAGATTAAAAACATCCTTAATTTCTCCAACTTGTTCCAATTGCGGCTGTTTTTTTTGGTTTTGTTCTTACCTGTCTGTGATTGTAATGCAGTAAAAAGTAATCAATGGAACAACCGATTGCTTAATCTAAAATATTGATATGAACATGGTAACTCCCACTATAAGATTCATGCGCATGGTTTGTTGAAAATCATGAAAGGTGTCATTTTTGGAGATGAAGTACGAAAAGGAACCATTTTTGTTATGCTTTTTGGTTTTGGGTTTGTAAAGGTGGGAGCTTTTTCATCATTATAGAACTGATATCATTTCATCATTAAAGGGTACGTAGAAATAAAGAAAGAAAGAAAGGCTTTGAATGATGAAGAAATGGGGATGTTTCCAAGAATTGTGGGTATAATTTTACTGTTCATGTTTTTTTACTTTGCTGGAGGATTGTTGGTCGAAGCAGAAGAAGAGACTGGTTTTTTTCATTGCCATGCTTTCTGAACATCAAAAAGTCATTTCACGTGAAATGAGTATGCATTCACGACAAATTTTCATTTTGGCTACCATTTTCTGACATCTTCTCCTATCTCTCTCATATCATAGGTTTGTCGTTCGAGTTCACGTTAGCTAGTTAAGAAGATGATCCTAGGTATATAAGTAAAAAATACTATCTTCGTTGGCACGAAACTTTTTTTTAGTAAACCCAAAACGAAGTTACGAAAGCTTATGTGAGAACTCATATTAATTAGAGAGGCCAACGAAGCATTCTTTACAATGGTTTGGAAACTTTCTCCTAACATATCAGAATCTTGAAGGGAAGCCCAAAAAAGAAAGTGCAAAGCCAAGGTGGTGTGGTGGCGTGCTGGACTGTTACCAATGGTATCAAAGTCAGGCACCATACGGTATGCCATCGAGGATTGGATTTTGAGATCACACATCGGCTGGAGAGAGGAACCCATATTCCTTATAAGGGTGTGGAAAGTGTGTCATCGAAGATTGGATTGTGAGATCCCACATCCCATAGAGAGAGGAACCCATATTCCTTATAAGGGTGTAGAAACCTCCCCCTAGTCAGTGTGCTAGAATATTAGAAATAGTATCAGTGAGATCACATATCGATTGAAAAAGGGTACCCGCATTTTTTTTTATAAGAGTGTGAGACTCTTTTCCTACCAAATACGTTCTATAACATTGAGAGAAAGTCTAAAACGGAAGGCTGACAAATTCAAAGTGGACAATATCTCTCACGGTTATAGATTTAATGTTTAATTTGTTTTATTATATTAATAAATCAGTAACCCAGATTAATGGATTAATGAGATCATAAGTAACCCTCGTGAATGCCGTAAAGCATTGCCGGTTATTCCAACGTTAATATATAATTATTTGATAATTAAAAAGAATTAACATGAGTAATTATTTAAGTACGGAAATTATATACAACAAATGCATATGAGAGTGAGTTCATCTCCAGGAAACATGGAAATTGTTCTACTTTATACTATATATAAATTAATAGAATTTTATATGGGTAAGGAATCCCATATTGAAAAGGACAGTGGAACGTAATTAAATTATTAAGCTTCTGAACAAACCCTATTAAGCCTATAAGAATGAGATTAGGGACGGTAAACGATTTCGTGGTCGGTGCAAAATCTTGAACATTGAGTTAGTATTTAATTCATTTGAATCTTATACTAGGTTAGTATTTGATTGTTTCATAATGACATGATTCACTGGACAAATCACTAAATTTACTCATATGGTCTAGTAATCAATGTATTATTAAATGATTACAAAATTAAAAAATAGGTTATGAGAATGATCCACACATGTGACTTTTAATTAATTATACAAAAATAAAAGGTCTTTTTTGCAATTGTCACCACACCAAGGACAGCTGTGCAAAAGCGCGTCTTATTATTGTTATTAATTAGAAAATGATATTTAGAATTTATAAAATATATGAAAAAAAAAACCTAAAAATTTGGATCAAGAAAAATTGACCTATTGAATTCAAGCAGAATTGGGTCTGTTTTTCTTGGCGTCCATTAATGAAGCTCTTGTAACCTGGACAGAAAGATGGGGATTCTTGAGGGCGAAGGCCTCAAATCCAGAGGAAAACACGATTTCGTCCATGTTTCTAACAATGAAATCCAAGGCGTTTTCCTTCAACGCTCTGCACGAGCAAACTTCTGCAATTTCCAACACATCCAGAGCGTTGTCGCAGTTCATCGATCTCAACATGTACCGCTCGCAAAACCTCTGCAAATACGGAATATCGTATTTATCGGCCGCTAGAGCCAATGAATAAACGTGTTTCTCCAGTTTTTCTTCCGCCAAATCGCCTCTGTAGAGGAACTCGAGAAGCGATTCCACCTCCTCGTGACTTAACTCCGGCAGCGTAATGGCTTCCATTGGAGCCGCTTTGCAACCGTCCGATTCGAGTAAGTTTTTGAAGATTTCTGATCTTGTCGCCTGTAATTGTAACGATTTCTTAGCGATTATTAAGAATTTGGATCGGATTGATGGATAAGAGGATTCAATTACCAGTAGGGCTCTGTGAGCGGAAACGGAAGGGGACGCGGCGAAGCCGGATTTGAGTTCAATATCGGTGTGAATCCGGTGGCGGAAAGCAGCCGAAAACTCGCCGAGGTAAACGATTTTTTCTTCTAATTCTTCTTCTCTGTTTTTCAAATCCATTATCCATTCTGAAGCATTCATGAGTGTCTGCAGAAGAAGATCAAACAAACCTAAATGAAAACCATTAATTTTTGAATTCCAATTATTTTATTTTTTTAAATTCGTGAGATATTTAATATTTTTTAAAATTAATTTCTCTATTAAAATGAAACAACATCGGCCCATTTAACAAAAACTGGGCCTTAAAGAAAAGCCCATATATATCATACTTGTGATGAACTCAATAAGAAAAAAATTGAGAAGGGAAGAACTTGCCTTGCAGGAGGAGGCAACATTAATGGTAGCTTTATTCGCTGGTTTATCAGATTGAAGCTTGTTTATGAGATTGATCAGACACTTAGCTCCGTCGTAGCATGACCCACAAATGGTATTCCGCGGCGGCCGCAATATCACCGGCAAGGAGCTGCAGATTGAGCAGTCCATATTCCCTCTTTTCTCCTTCTTCTACAGAGAGAATTTTCCAAATCAGCAGCAACCAGAAGAGGGATGAATTTGAAACCCGATGTCTTGGGTTTAAAGAAACAGGAATAAGGTGGTTGTCTATCTCTCTCCTTTTTTATTTATTTATTTTATTTTATTTAGTTGGTGCTCTCAACTTAAAGGCATAAAAATAAATAAATTGTTGAACAAATGGAAATTGAGTTTGTTAAATAATTATTGAATAATGTTTGTTGGTTTACCCTGTAATTATAAAGAAGAATCTAATTTAATGATTGACTTAATTGGGTTCCATATGTTTTTTAAAATTTTAATTGAGGTGAAATGACCATCCTGCCCTTCAAACTTGTTGGGTGATTGAGTGTGCTTTAAAGAAGCGGAATAAACAAAAGGGTTGGAAATGGAAAAGGACTTTCCAACCTCACCACAGCCAATACCTTTGAGGCAAACACGTCTTTTCCTCTTTTTTATTATTTTTTTTTATTTTCTTAACTATTTTTATATTATTTATGGTTTAAAGAATAATAAAATCTAAAATTAACATTATTATATGAAAACAAATAATTAAGTAACTTAATATTTTAATTAAAGCAATAAGGGATTAAAAAAATACATAATTAGTTATGTGATTTTAATTTATGGATATGATTCTTATTATTATTATATATGTCCGAGTTCTAACAATAAATTATAAAACCTTTCAGATTTTAATTCAAACTCTGTAATCCACGTTAATTAAAAAGATGGAATCTAATATTCTTCATTTAATTTACAATAAATGATTCATCCCTTGGAAATCCAGTCTCGGCTTATCCACTTCATTGTCCTCCCGGTACGACGGCGGGCCTGGGAGCTTGAGATCGGACGACGGCGGATTTGTTCTCGTAATAGTGGTAGACGGCGGCGCCGGATAGAACCGCCAACGTCAGTGCCTGAGCATGCATCCTATAAAACAAAGATTCCGATTAGACGTTTTTTCTTTTGAAATAAATGAGAGATTTGGAGGGGATGTTAGCTAGCGTGGATAAGTCGGAGGCTTGGCTTGAGGGGAGTTGTTGATCGGTATAGGCGAGGGATGCTCCGATCCCAGATGCCCACAGTGCTCCTGTAAGAAAAAACAGAGAGAGATTGAATGAAAGGAGTATTTTGGCATCTAGAATAAGGCTAAAGATGGTATTGAAGAGTTGCCCATGCTGGTGAGTTTGTGTTGGGAACCCAGGCTTGAATAGCTTCCATTGTTGTTGTTTTTGTTGCCTTAAACTCAGTTGTGTGTGCAGGTTGCAGTGAGCAGCACTGAAGCAGGAAGAGAAGAAGATTATATTATATATATATATATATAAAGAGAGAGAGAGAGAGAGAGAGAGACTGAGGGGTGCGACCCCAGCCCCTTGGTTTTACAGAGATTCCTCTGTTTTTCTTGGAAACAAGAGGCTTTACCACTTTCATATCCCACTCTCAGCCCTTGGATGCTCCTCCAAACCATGGTTTCTGCCAATCCACCGTAGTACCTATTCCACATTTTTCTTTTTCTTTTTTAAATAAATAAATATTTTTTTAATCTCATGATCGGATAAATGCAAGGCTACAATAATTTAAAAAAAAAAAAAAACTTTTAAATTTTGTGTTCTCCATTAATTTTAGATTAAGGTGGTTAGTAATTTGTTTCAAATATAATTTTAATTATTTAAAATTTTTCATTAATATCCTACATTTTTTTTATAAATTTTTTAAAAATTATTTAGGGTCAATATCATATTTAAAAAATACTCATACTTTCGAGAAGTAATACCAACATTTTTAACTTTTATAAAAAAATATTTAAAAGTTATTTCCGTCAATATATTGACGGAAATCATATATTTATGTCTCATAGATCATCTCCCCCTCAGTTTTCAGGATATTAATGGTGATTTTTTTTTTATTTGTTAGTTAATGGATATTAATATTACATTCAAAAGTTTATGAGTATTTTTTTAAAGTTAGTTTCGTCCCTCTCCCAATTTTAAGAATATTTTTGAATTTTTTAAAAAATTTAAACGTATTTTTTTCTTAAGTTTTTAAAATTTTGAAAATTAAGATGTTTTTGAAACTGAGTTTAAATGTATTTTAAAAATAAAATATTAACTATTCATATTTAAAATTAAATGTAAGAGAATTTTTTAAAGTTTAAATGTTTTTTTTTCAAGGTAGAAGTGAATTATTAAATTTTTTGAAATTCATACAAAGTTAATAGTGAGGCCCAGGCTTTGGACAAAATGGTAAGCCCAAAACGTACGTTAAGGCCCATAATATTGGCCCATCGGATGCCGAACACAAGATTCCCCACCGGCCAGAAGGCAGAAGCGCCAAGTTCATTTCGCGCCCGACTACACTCAGCCTCGCAATTCTTCTCGTCCAATTTTCAATTTCAATAGCATTTTCCCGCCACTGTCACTTCGATCTTCCTCCGCTCAAGTTCTTCAGCGCATCTTCTTCACCATGAAGATTATTGAACGCTTCTTTCTTCCCCTGTGAAATGTGAAGGACTAGAGATGGAATCCCAGAAACAAAATCTCAGTGCTCGAAAACCCTTCTCGGATTGTACCAATACCATCGTCTCCTCGCAATCGTCTGCTTCCAATTTCTCCGCTCCAATCAAACCGTGCAAGCGTGTAATTAAGTCTGCGGTTGAAGATGATGTCAACATTCAGAAGAAAGGCGAGCCAAGTTTTCCGTCTGAATCTACATCCCTTAATTTGCGAGTTTCAAACCCTAGTTCTGATTCTCTTCCTACAGAACCTATCTCTGATTTTAATCCTGTAGAAACAAACCCTACTTCTGATTCTCTTCCTCCAGAACCTAGTTCTCGCCGTCTTCCTACGGAAGCCTCCACTCCTTCGCGGCGTACTGATTTGTCGTCTCGTTCAGGTAATGGTTGTAATTTCTGGTATTCGTTGCTATCGTTGTTTGGTCCTTGATTCTTTTGGTCGGTTTAGGTTCAGCAACTGTTATTCCCTATTTCTCAAAATAGTTCAGTTTACTTGAAATACTACGTTGGAATTAAGGATTACAATCTATTTTGGGATTGTTAGAAATATTATGCAGAGGAGATTTGTTGTTTTACTGTTATGCTTCTTGTGTGCGGTGTTGAAATTTCTGCTTGTGAAAGAGTATTCTTCTGATACGTATGATTATATGTACTAGGAAATTCAATATTTGGGATTTTTTATCTTCAATTTTTCCATGGCTTGAAGCATTGAGTATTATATTACGCTTTGACGTCAGGAACCGATCGCGTTCCGGAGCCCCAGTCCTTCTACAGTCGAAGGTGCCCTACGAATAAAAGGAAGAGCGTTGAGATAGCAGTTCCACCATTTATTTTCTCTACCGCATCGAAAATCCAAACTGGGTATGAAGCTCTTTGCACTTTTCTCCATATTTGAGACAAAATCTCCTCGCGCATTTAAATCTCTGATGCGCTTAATGGATTCAACCAGAGGAATTTAATTGTGGGTTCACAACGCCTAATGATAGTGTTACAATGCTATTGGGAATACGATGGTTGTTAAGTTTCATAGAAGAAATTTGCCTTCTCTCTGCAATAATTATCAACCTGGGCGGCCCCTGCCCTACTTTTTGGAAAAATTAAACGGTTCTCTGGTCCAGGTTTTGGAAATTTTTTACTGTTCTAACAATTACTGCTCTGGGTTAATCTGGTATTACTCTTACTTTATCTACAATGAGGAAAAATTGCAGCCACCTAAAACCGTGTTTGTCAGCTTTTTATTTTTTTATTTTTTTGCTTTTTGTGATAGATTTGTCGAGCCTCAATTGTTTGACTGCCTTAGATATGAAGCTTTAGTCTGTTGAGGCTTTTTCATCTTTGTGACTGAATGCTTGTTTGGCTTCCAAATTGCAGTCAGTTTTTGTTACTATTTTATAATTTGATTTGATGGGAAATTAACTTAAGATAGTGGGCACGAATGTTGACATTACTACTACTACATTGTTTTTCTTCTAAACATACGGATTAATGGATACAAGAAATATGTCTCCTAATATGAGATCCCATACTGGTTGGAGAGAGGAATGAAGTATTTCTTATAAGTGTGTGGAAAGCTCTCCCTAGTGAATGCGTTTTAAAGCCTTGAGAGGAAGTCCAGAAGGGAAAACCCAAAGAGGATAATATCTACTTGCGGTGGTGTTGGGCCCTTACCTACAAAGAGTTGTTACACCTAATTTCTCATTTACTCTTTATTACTCGTTTGTTTGTTAATTGTTCCCTTGCTTTTATGCAGGGGTGAAAGAAGAGATGGATACAGTAGCACATCCAAAGCAAGAACCGTTCCTTATAGCAAGGTCCGTCTGAAAATAATAGTACTGCCCATTTTCTTTTATCTGTCAATCTAAAATTATGGTACACTTTTATCCTTATCTTTGCTCTTTGCTTGTTTAAGCTTTAATTTGGTGCTTACTCTTTATGGTAGCTAAATAGGAGTTCTGACCTTTCTCTCAAAAATGTGATGTTATATGTACTTTATCTGTACCACAATTAATGAGCTATGTTCCTGATTAATTGGTCCCATTGTATGAACGTTGGGATAACCATAGTCATGGCTTAGGCAATATTTCACCAACTTCTATTTATCTATATCCACGGGATATTTAACTAGCTAGATAGAGGCTGACTTTTTTTTTTCTTCTACTTCTTAAAGAATAGTAAATACTTGTTGTGAAACAAGAGTCCCTTTCAGTAGCTTAACTGTTAAGATCACCGCATCTCCTTCTCTTTGGCCAATATGAGTTTACCCATGGTATGGTAATTGACTAATTGTACAGAGAAAAGTTTCTCTTGTTTACCACTGGCCAATAACTGTTTGTAAGCAGTCGGCTACTGGAAGTTTCAAATCATTACCTCAACAAAATTATCTAATGATGAGTAGCTATTATTTTTTTTCAGAGGCAGTGTGCTATAATTTATGGGGAAGATGAGTCCAATGTTGAGCTTCCACGGGAATTTGTTGAACATAAGAAGGCATATTTTTCAGAAGTAGATGCGTTTGAACTACCAGAGGAGGAGGCTAAATCATCCGACTCAGAGTAGACGACGGTTTTTTATAGTTATAACCATTCAAGTTAGTAGTCTGTATTGTTTAAGTTCATGTTCATTACTCATAGAAACGGCTTGCTCTATTCTGTCATTCATTTAATATTCAGTGTAATTTTGGAAGCATGAAACTAACGCCATAAAGTTTGATCAATAGTTTTGTCAAGTCTAAAAATTAACCAATAATAGCATTTAAGTGCTACACAAAATTAAACTTCAACATCTTCTGACTTTGTAATCTTTATCTGATTAACTATTAATCTATTCTGCAGACTGTTAAACTTTAATTATTGGAAGATTATAGTTCTTACCTAATCCCTCTCGCTTTTCCATTTTATCGGCTCAGAAAAGTATAAACCTGCATGCCTATGTTCTTCTTTTTCACCCTTTTATCCATTGCCCATCACATCTCCTTTCTTTAGACGCTACTGTTTTCTTAATGAATTGGTACAAACCTTTCTGGAAGTAAAAGAAGTTTGAAATTATCCCATTCATTTAAAGCAAAGTGAGAATCAAATATTTAATCATGACACAATCAACGCATGCATCCATTCAAAAGTAAAAGCCTTGATTCCCTCGGATTTCTACTTCTCTAATCAATCACTTTAAGTGTCTAGAAAAATAATTGGGCATCTCTTCCATTTTTCAACACAGCCATCTTTGAAGTTTCCTTGCAGTTTATGAACATTATTCCCATGCAAATGCCTGATTGGACCTCTTCCTTTTGACTTTACCATTTCCATTATACTAAAACTGGCAGTGTTCTTTGACAAAAAAACATCTTCCAAATCAAAAGCACCGTTCTTCTTCATTCAAACCTCTTAATTTACCTCCATCTGCCCTTTCTGCCTTTCTGGTTTTTGTTACTTTTCCAAGTGTTGAAACTTTGAAAAAATTGGCTCCCCCATGCAATTCCATTTCTATGAGTTAGGTTCACCTGCCAAAGCCATGGACTTTATAAGAACCCCCCACACTCCCTCCTTCTTCATCAACACTACTCGGGAAGTTGTTACAGAGCTTGTGGGTTCTTAGCAATGGCTGATTCAGGATTCAGAGGAGTTTTGATTTTGAGTTTGGGTTTGGGTTTGTTTATGCTCTTTTTGGGCACTGCCTCAGCTCAACTCTCAACTGGTTTTTACTCTTCTTCTTGTCCAAATTTGTTGTCCACTGTCAAAACCTCTGTTCGATCTGCTGTCTCCAAAGAAGCTCGCATGGGGTCTTCCATTCTTCGCTTGTTTTTTCACGACTGTTTCGTCAATGTACTTTTCTCCCATTCATCTTTCAAACCCTTTTTCGTTTTCTTTTGTTTCTGACTATTAAGTTCTAAAGGTTGCTTTTTTTTTTTTTTTTTTCAATGATTATATGCTTTTGTTCTGTTTTGCTTGGAGATTAGGGATGCGATGGGTCAATTCTGTTAGACGATACATCGAGCTTCACTGGAGAGAAAAATGCTAACCCGAACCGAAACTCTGCTAGAGGCTTTGATGTCATCGATAACATCAAAACCGCGGTTGAAAATGCTTGCCCTGGTGTTGTTTCTTGTGCTGATATTCTAGCCATTGCTGCTCGTGACTCTGTTGTTCTTGTAAGTCGTTACAACTTTAGTCTGATTGGACTTAATTTGGTTATTGAGCATACATGACGTTTGTAGCTAGGAGGGCCAAGCTGGAATGTGAAGTTGGGTAGAAGAGACGCCACAACTGCGAGCCAGTCCCAAGCCAACAGCGACATCCCCGCGCCAACTTCAACTCTTAGCCAACTCACCTCTAGATTCAGCGCTCTCGGCCTCTCCAACACAGACTTGGTCGCCCTTTCAGGTTCATATCTCTTTATACCGGTTGAGGATGGTTACTATTATACCGTCACTAGAGCTTATGTTCAATGTGGATAATATCATATCGTCATAGAAATCTATGATTCCTAACCATCTAAATTTGATATCAACTATCTTTTGACGGTCACATTGAATAACTTTTTACAGGCGGGCACACTATTGGACAAGCAAGGTGCACAACATTCAGAGGTAGAATCTATAGCAATGCCACAAACATAGACAGTACATTTGCAACAACAAGGCAAGGCAATTGCCCCAGTGCCTCAGGCTCCGGCGACGACAATTTGGCTCCTCTGGATTTACAAACTCCAAACTCTTTCGACAACAATTACTTCAAGAACCTTCTTCAGAACAAGGGGCTCCTACAATCAGATCAAGTTCTCTTCAATGGCGGATCTACAGACTCCACTGTCCAAAACTACGCCAAGGCCCCTGCCCGTTTCTTCTCTGATTTTGCTGCCGCCATGGTCCGGATGAGCGACATTAGTCCTCTTACTGGCTCCAATGGCGAAATTAGGAAGAACTGCCGGAAGGTTAATTAACCAATGTGGCTCTGTTATGTTCTTGCTTGAAGAAGAATAACTTTTGTCAAAGATTTAAATTTGAAGTGTTTTTCGATATGGGTTTTGCGTCTACAAGAGGTTTGTGATGATTTAAGAACTTTAATACTAATATTCTGTCGGCTGTTTGTTTAGAACTTTACTAAACCCTTCTTTCAAGTGGAAGTTCTTGATAATTTGACATTTTGTGGAACCAAACATCATTAACCCCAATTAATATCGTACTTACGAACTCCTTGTCTCATCTCCAACCAATGAAAAAAGAACTTAGCAAAAAATAAGAATAAGACAAATCCCATACGTATTAGAAGATGCCACAGCTTTAAGCAATCCATGACACTATACCTAATTCCCCATTAATTAGAGAGGATTCCCCTCCCCACCTCATCCCACCTCATTCATTGCCATTTAATTCAACCTCAAAGTTGGCATGTCGTTCAAGTTGGATTGAGTTGATTTTAGCTCCAAATGAAGTTCAATGTCACAATTGTACTTTTATAACAGCGAAACAACAAGTCAGTTGTGAAAAATTTTAACTTCACGGATAATATCAGAATATGTTTAAGTCTCGAATCGCAGACAAATATGATCGTGACACTCCGCTCAAGAACTAAATTGAAAACTGAAGCATGTGAAGGCGTGTGAAGCAAAGAAAAAAAAAAAAGCAGGCTTCATTCAATTAACCCATTTACAAATGATTTAATTAATCATCCATTCGTTGATGTAATATATATTAAACAAAACACCGACTAAACCCCATGCATGTGCGACTCACTGTTTATGAAGTCAACCCAAATGAGGAACACTGATTAGTAGCATAAGGCTGCACGCCAACACAAATTTACTAAGCTTTTACTAACTATTTTCACATAAAATTAAAGCCCTTTTGTTTTTGTTTGTTTGTTCGTTCAAAAATCATCTCAAACCAACAACACATTATTAGCTGCACTAAAAGCAATACCCAAAAGCCATAAAAATCAGTTCCCAATAGCTAAAGGTGGTGAAGTTTAACCAAAGTAAGGAATATGTTGGGTTGAGATGGGGTTAATTAGTTGAGGGGCAGTGGTGGTGCTGATGGGCGGAGAAAAGATGGAGGAGGAGGAGGACGGAGGAAGAGGCGGGGGAAGAGAGAGCGGAGGTGGCTGAGAAGGCGGCGGAGTTGGCGGGGCAGTGGGTGGGGTTGCGGTGGTAGATACGAGCCCGGTAGCGGAAATGAAAGCGATGTGGGAAGAAGAAGAGGAGGAAGGAGAAGGGATGATGGCTTCTCTATATTTGTACTTCAAAATCTCAGTTCTTATAGCGTTGAGGTCAGCTTGTAAGGTTTGAAGTTGGTGTTGGAGAGCAGAAATGGCGCCCATGCAGCCGTACACTGGATCCCTCAGCCTCAGATTGGCTTCATACACCAGGCTGTTTGCGGCGTCCGCTCTTTGACTCTCCGGCACTTCCTACAAATTTTCACAAATTCAACATCAAATTCAACATCAAATTATAAATACATTTTCTTTTAAATTAATTAATTTTGAAACCCTAATTACTACCATGTAATATTAAATTTTAAATTTTTAAAAATATTATGTTGGCTGGGTATCAAATATATCTATTTATTAGGATTCTTTTCTCATTTATTTTAATAAAAAATTTAAAATAATTATATATTTTTAAAAAGAATAATAAATGACCTAGAAGGGAATTCGATTCCCAAGCAAATTCTTTGTGGGGAATCTCCGACTTAGTTCCCGCAAAAATAATAGGGAAATTGTGTAGGAATGAGAAATGAAATAGGTGACTGGGATAGGGACGGGGAAGGCTTCCCCATCCTGCCCCTGTCTACTTGGACATCTCTAATTTGACGTAATCCTTTCGGGCGATAATAGATACAATAATTGAGGGTTGATTAAAAATTTATAAAATATAGTAGTAAACTTAGGCAGACAAAATTACAGATCTACCATATCTGTTTATGTATTTTATAATATATAGTACGTTCCACAGTCAAAATTATAATTAATATGAAATTCAAAACCGAGATGGTGAAAATTAATTTAATATAGGCCTCAATGGATCTAAGCACATCCCTTTGAAGAAGAAAAATGAAGAGTGAGGGCGGTTACCATGAGCATCTTAGCCACGTTGCTGGCACCAAAAACCTTATGGACCGAAGCAAACTTGTGGGGTTCATGCGGAGAGAAATATGGAGAAAATGGGCATTCTTGAGCGCACCTTCTTCTTAATAGCTTACAGGCCGCACATGGCGTTATGGTATTCAGCGCCCCAGCTTGACTCAGTATCTGCCTTCTTCCCATTAATGGATAAAACCCTTCAACCACCTCCCTCTTTATCTCATCGACCTCCTGCAATTCTCTGCCAAAACAAACCCCAAATCATTAGTAAAAACAAGCATTTAGGCATATCATTTTGTCTACTTGCTTACTTACTTACCTTTCTCTTGACATTCAGGCATACCCGAATCGAAGAACAAGAACAAGAACGAGAACGAGAACGAGATGGGTTTACTTAGAAGGAAAGGGAATTATATTGTATTGTAGGTTAAGAAAGCTGAGAAGAAGAAGGAGAAGAAGAAGGGAGGGTGAGTTATAAATATGATAGGACTGCAGCCTCACGTGTGGCTTCTTAAATGCATTTTGACTTTGGATCCATGTGAACATTATTTTGCTTTGTGTCTGGAAGATAATAGCTGGGAAACATGTCAATATATATGTATAATTAATGATGATTTATGGTATAAACAATGTAAATTGTATTTGATTTGGTTCCGATTCCAAGTTTGAAACGTTTTGAACCGAGTAGAAATTAGGTTGGTAGTAGTTTCGTGTCAAAATCAGAATCCTACAACAAATGGTTGCCTTCAAGATTTTGATAATAATAATGTAAGTGATGTAGCTGTACTTGTTGGTGAGTATCCACAACACATCGTTCACTAAAACACTCAACATTTCTCACTCAGAAAATGACTCGACACCCTTTTCCCCAATACACCTTAATTACGAATTCGTAATGGATACGTGTCAGATTCTACATCGATTGGAGAGGAGAACGAAACATTCTTTTTAAAGTTGTAGAAACCTCTTCCTAACATATGCATTTTAAAATCGTGAGGCTAACGCCGATGCATATCAGGCAAAAGCGAACAATATATACTAACAGTGGGCTTGGACGGTTGCAAATGGTATCAGAGCCTGTGATGTCCAACATTGGTTGAGGAGGAGAACAAATCCCCTTTAGAAGGGTGTGAAAACCTTCTCCTATCACACGCGTTTTAAAGCCTTGAAGAAAAGTCCAAAGAGAACAATATCGGCTAGCAGTGGGTTTGGACTTGGGTCATTACAGAGCTAGACATCGAGTAGTGTGTCAGTGAGGACCTTGGGCCCCCAAGGGAGTGGATTATGGAGATTTCATATCGATTGGAGAGGAGAATAAAACATTACTTATAAGAGTATAGAAGACTCTCCTTAACATAGGCGTTTTAGAACTATGAAGCTAACGACGATACGTATTGAGTCAAAACGGACCGTATCTATTAGCAGTGGACTTAGACTGTTACAAATTGTATTAGAGTCAGACACCGAGCGGTGTGCTAACGAGGACGTTGGACCCTCAAGGGGTGGACATACATATCTAAACTTTGGAACATTTTAAAACATACATATTAAAGACGCATTTTAAAACTGTGAGGCTGACGACATACATATCAAACCAACAATATCTGCTAGCAGTAGACTTAGACGGTTCGAATATCTAAACTTTGGAAGAGATTCATTTAATTGGGTGTGTGAATTTGAGGAGGGTTGTGTCAAAGTGGGTGGTGAAAGTGAGGGAAAGAGGAAAGCTTACATAAACTATTGATACTAAATGCATATTAGGACTTAGGAGAGAAGAGTATGAATAAAATAAAATGGTATGCTTAGGCTGCAAGCAAACATAGCACCATCCCTCCTTGTTTGACCCCTATTTTCAGCCTTACAATTCGCCACCTTCTTCTCTCTCCTCATTCCCCAAACCTAACTTTCTCTCTCCTCATACCAAACCCTAGATGCTTCCATAACTACACTCTTTCCTTCTTTATTTTGTTGGGTTTTAATTGTAAATTCCAATCATGTGCATTCTGAACCGGTACTCGTCCATAAACATTTTTTTACATGCTATATTGTCGTTTACATATATTGATAGGACATCGAGATCTGTTATATATCCATTAATTAGTAGTTGAGTTCGTGTCACGTCAAGTCAGTTTAGAGCAAGTTTGAGTCGTAACAATGGTGACACAAAAACTGTCTAAAATCGATGAAATTAATAAGCACCGAGTATTTAACCATTACCACACTTTTTAACTTAACCCTAGAAGGTTGTGCTCATCTAGGTTTCTTACAAAATCTTTGGAATTCCAGATGAAAGCCCTAAGGCCGGTTTGGTGTTCTTCGAGGGTTGACCTGCCCTTGAACCGAACCGCTCGGCTCGACCCAAAAGGGGTCAGCTCGTTAAGGCCGGTTTAGTGCATACCAGTACAACCTGGAAGATGGGCCTCGACCTAATGATCTTAGCCCAAGTGATCAAGCCCACCTTTTGGGCCTTTTGGGCCTTTTGGGCCATATGAATTTTGGGCCTTTAACTACTCTGAGAGTACTTTTAGCGTAAACTATGTCCGGTGGGCATTCCCATTGGAAAGAAAGATTAATAAGACTGAACACGAAAAAAAGATAAACAGGGTGTGTCACCCTACCTAAAATAGAGATGCCCTTGAAATTAGGGGATTGTTTGATCGGAAAGCTCAGGTAGAAGTAGGACATCCCATAAAAATAGTTCCTCTCCTCACATAGGTGATCCTCTCCCTTGGCAATGCAGCTTCACTCCTCTCCGGTGGTTCCTTATTTTGATTGTAAAGTAGAAGAAGCCCTTCTCGTTGCCCCTAATCACGTGTCACTAAATTTATGTCTCACATAATTAGATTTATTTTAAATATTTTTAAGAATACCAATAGGAATATTTGAATGAAGATAATATAATTAATTAACAAATGAGGCACAGTCATTTGGACTCCAAGCTTACTATAAACTTGATTTTTGGTCAAATGTTAAATAGTTATCTTGAATTTTGTGTTTGAAAACAGAATCCAGAGCAGTTTGATATCCACATGGAAGACATAGTTATTAATTGACAGAGCTTTTTTAGGATTTTTTTTATTATTTTTTTATTTGTTTCATTGATTCAAAATCTTTTTTATTTTTCCCATAATTTAGTGATTTGAGTTGGCGCAAGTTCTGGGAAAACGTCATTAGATGACTTTGGATTGGACAGTTCAAGCAGTCTTAACTTTCTACTGTGTACTCATCACTTCCCGTCTGCCATTAATGCAAAAAGAAAACTGAGTTATTTATTCAAATAATAAATAACATGTATGGTCTGTTTCTGTATCGTGTGACCTCACAATCTATCTCCTTTAGAACTAGCATCCTCGCAAGTAAGAAATGTTATCGTTATCGTTTTCCTCTTCAATAGTTGGATCTCACAATTCACCCTCTTAGAGCCAGCGTCTTCACAGGTAAGGAATGTTTCGTTTTCTTCTCTGATTGTGAGATCTCGCTATTCACTCCCTTAAGCCCAGCATCTTTGCGGATAAGAAATGTTTCGTTTTTCTCTCCAAGCGACGTAGGATCTCACAATCCACCTCCTTGGTGTTTAGTGTCTTCGTTGGTACACCGTTCGATGTCTAGCTATGATATCATATGTAAAAGTTCAAGCCCACCGCTTGTAGATATTATTCATTTTTACTCGTTACATATCACCATCAACACTTCATGATTTTAAAACGCATCTACTAAAGAGAGTTTCAACACTTTACCCATCTCTTTCTCGGTAGCATATATGAAATCTTACATTTATGGTCCCTCCTCTAAATCTCTCTCCAATGAAGGTGCAACCAAAAATAACTTAAATTCGCAGTTATTTCAAAGTAGACGGGTTTTAAGGTGTGAAAAAGGATGTATTTTGGACGCTACCCTCTTTAGATAATCAGTAATGTCCTGACATTAATTTCCAAGCTTCCTCCAACCACACGGCAGCTTCCTTAGTCTACCTCACTTTTTATTAGCCGCCCTTTCGGTTCATATTCTCATTTGTAGATTCAACTTCATCCCGACAAATTTGAGATCAAAAGGGTTTTCGTTAAAAACATGTTTTAGAAATGATTTTGAATATAAAAAATTGAATCTTTTTTTATAGGGTTTAGGGTTTTTAAAACAATTGTATTTCAGTCATTAAATGGCTGATTATTGGGTTTGGTGAAAGATTGAAAGAGTACACCAGAATAAATGAAAATTAATGGAAGAAGTAACCATGAAAGCTAAAAAAGATTTGATCTTGTTGACGCTTGACATGAGCTATGCCAATTCAACAACGTTTGTTCCATAAAATTACAACATTTTTCACTCCACACACACACATACACTAACAGAATACTCAACAAAGTGACGAAACAGAACAAAAGGCTTATGGGAATTCACTCTTTCATGCACATTTAAACAAATTATTAATGAGTACCTCGGCTTGCAGATCCATGTCCGACAATGGACAACAAAGCATTCTTCACGCTCACTAACTGGTAACAACCTCGGAATAATGAAGCTCTACGTGAAGAAGAACCACCACCAAAGCACAAAGTCGACGTAGGAGAATCGGGACTCCCCACCGCCTCGTCGCCCTCGTTGTCGTCGAAGCTACACTCGAATGGCAAGCTTGGAGAATTCGAGAAGCAGCGACGATGTTTGAAGAATTTAGGTCTAACGAAAGCGGAGGGCGACGAGCGAGAGGAAGACCATGATGTGAAGGAGGAGGACGAGGAAGAGGAGGACGAGGAGAAGGAGAACGACGAGGCGGTTCGAGATTTTCTAAATATTGAAGTGAAACGTGTCGGCTTGGGAGAGGGCTTGGAGGTAGAATGTGAAGAGGAATAGTAAGAAGGCGGAGGAGTAAGAGGAGGGATAGAGGTGTCTGAATAAGTATGCTTTGGAGTGCCTGGGCGTGACTCCCATCTGAACGGAATGGCACCGGTGGCGCCGCCGTAATAGACTCTAAAAGAGGAGTTGGCGGCGGAGTTAGCCTCTTTGAGAGAGATTTGGTGGTAGTTTCCAGCTTCCATGTCGAGCTCTCTGGGTTTGTTTGAACAGATCTGAGAGGTGAATTTCAAGATCCAAAGCAGCTGAATTGGATTGATATATACGAAGAGAAAGCCATTTGATTTTGGGGTGTAAATGCTAAGGCTGTGTGTAGCTAAACAAGGTGCAATAAATTGAAGTTGACAGACATAAATATTGATATCAGGAATTTGTCTTTATTGCTTGGATCAATGCAATTAACATGGTAATCATTAAATTATTAGAATTAACCAACCCCCATTTCGTGATTTGGTTTGTAAATTAATTAAAAGGGTCATAATCAGTTAGAGTTTCTTGGTTCAATACGTGGGTACCAATTCAATAAGGGGAGAGAAGATGGGCCCTTTCGCAAATATTAACAATTATTTCATCAAGCTTTTATTAAATATAATATTAATAATTTTAAAATTTTAAAAATATAAATTTGGATACTAAACTCCTAATTTGACGTTTCTGGAAAGTGGGTCGAGGAGGGTGAGATGGTGTAATAAATGAGAGATGGTCGTGGTCCATATGATTCGTGCCAGAAAGCTTCCTACTTTAATGTGATTTTTTTTTTAAAAAATAGAAAGATGGTTGGAGAGACATTGAGAGATCATTACAACCCTAAAAATATCATGTCTTTGTGGCGATTGTTAATTTGGTAGATGTGTTTATGATTTGATTATATATATTTTTTTTTACATAATTTCAGAATTTTAAATTTTTATTAATTTAGCAATAATAATAATTTTAAATCCTTTCATGTGAGTGACAAGGGAACGAGATTTAATATCACATTAAAGTAAGTTATATATATTGTTGCTCATAAGGTAAACATTAATAGGGATGAAAGATGGATAGGGCTTAAAAAGGAGGGAGGGAGATAGAATATTGGTGGGTCCATAGGTAGATACAAACATTAGGATGTAACCATCGAGGCAGACGAAATGCTCCAATTAAAACCTCGTGTGATACATATATTAAATTTTTCGGAGTTTTACTGAAAAAAAATGAACAACATCATATAAAGTTGGTGAATGAATGTTGACTACAATTTAAGAATAATTTCGTCATATTACGAAAAGCATTCTTAATAACTAGCCTCCATTTATGAACAAAATTATTTTTGTTATTGTGGAGGTCGGAAACGTTCTTCAAGCCCACCTGCTTTAAAACATACAAGAGTCTCTATGTCGACTTGAATATTTATTTTTAATTATTTTTTACAAAATTGGTTGTACCAATTATTCCATTTTAAATATCTTTAAGTAGGGTTTTTTTTTTTTTTTTTTTTCTATCATTTTATTAAAAGAAAAACATAATCCTGGACATCATATTGTTGGGCTAAATGAAAATGTTAAGACGAATTGGGCTCGTGAAAATGTCGGCCCAAATAGCTTTTATTAATTAATTTTATTTTAAAATATTTTAATTGAACTATACTCAGATTTAGGTGGCTAATAATAAATAAAATAGTAGAAGATTAGGATTGAAATTGTTGCAACAAAAACGTGGTTGATGAATACGACGTCGTAATATAGAGTGAATTAACAAGTAAATAGAAAAAGGAAATTGGTTGGTTGTGGAAAAGGAAAAGGGGTGCACTGTCCGCAATCATTCTCCTATTGCCTTTTTTCTTTCCTTTATTTTTCTTTTCTTCCAAATAATCATATATCTATATTTATATATAGTCTAATTTAAAAATATTTTTATATGGATGGAGGTTGAATAATCAATTAATTAATTAATTTACAAAAGCAAATATGTCACATGCCACTTTATTTTTAACAAATAACTACATATAAGTTTTATAAAAATAATTATTACTAATCCGTTTAAACTATGATATATATATAGCCAAATATGGGCAAATGAACCAATTATTAAACGGGCTATAAAGTTTTGTACGTAGGAGAGGTTGGTCACACTCCTCGAAACTTCTTTGTTGGAAGAAATCTTTTACTTTATGCTTTTTTTTAATTTGAAAAATACAAAAGTATCAAAAAGAAGAGAGCACTAATTGAGAGGGGAAAAAACACAAATTCAATAAATAATAAATAATAAAGTGAAAAGAAATTGCATTATTTTTGTTTAAAATTGAAAAATTTATGCTTAATAAAGAAACTTTCATATTAATTATTCTTCTTCCATTTCAAAATATATTCAAATTAAAAATCACTGTTAATTTGAATTGATAATAATTATTTAGAAAATAACAAAACAAATTTGACAAATTAGCATTTAATAAATAAAGAACGATATGTAATATTAATAATTATGGACGACATGTCGGCGGGATTCAATCTGAAGACGATGGCCCATTGTAACCGCCAACCACTGATTAGCGCTTTTAACCGCAATCCACGCTCGGAATCAAAATATCGGTCAACTCTAATCCACTACATCACTCTCTAAACCCACCAATCAGAGTTCGTTCAGGTCCAAATTTCAACGGTCAAAACACCAAATACTTTGACTATAATTCCTTTATCCAATCAAAATTGTCCACGTTGGTTTTATCAGTGGATTTAGAAGCAGAGGAACTTCCCTAAAGGAGAAGAAAAGCCGGAGTGTTCAAGAGGGGAATTATTGTGGACCCGATTGAGCCAACTCGGGATTGAAACTCAGTGAAGCTTTTTTTCCGGAACGAGTTGCGGAATCGGTCTCCTCAAAACATCATCATCATCATCTCTGCCTCCATTAATCCTCCACGAAGCATTATAGTTTCGAGGATCGCTTTCACATCAATGGACTCGTCCCCAAAAAGTCCAACCCAACATTCTCTTTAAATTCCCATAACCAGAATCACAATCGAAACCTGAACCAGAACCCATTCTTCTTCAATGGCGGAACCACCGGACCCGGCTTCCGAGGCACTAGCTGAAACCAGACCTCAAATGGGCTCCGATTCTGACCCATTTGGGCTCGGACCCACCGGAAGTGGCGCTTCGACTCCGGCGCCTGGGATTCGGCGGGTGAATTTCAGGGCTGTAATCGACACCAATCCGCCATTCGGGTCAGTCAAAGAGGCCGTGACCCGGTTCGGCGGAAGCGGTCCATGGATACCCTTTTGCAAGGTAACTGATGAATTTTTCTACATTTTTGTCTTTTTTCTTTCTGGGTTGGAGCTTCAGCTCTAGAACAGTTTTTATAATGTTGTTTTCGTTTTTTGTTCTGGATTTCTTGTCGTTTACCTGTCGAGGAAACATGGGCTTATGTCCCATTCCTGGTTTTGTCTCATTTTTTTAACATAACTACAAGAATCAGTTTACCAGGCTGCATTTCCTACTTGTGTTATGGCTTGTTCATGTTTATTTCTATGAGTTCTTATTCACTATGAACTATCATAACAAAGCTGCAGGGGATTGAGGAGTTTGATATTAAGAGAATGGAAGAACAGACAGCTGAGTTGGAGAAGGATCTGATTGTTAAAGAATTGGAAACACTTGATGTATTGGAAGAACTTGGTGCAACAAAGAGAATGGTGGAGGATTTAAAAAGGCAGCTGCGAACCGAAGCATTGAAATGCTTTCCAGCCCCAAATTTCCATTCAGGGGAACTTTTTTCAAGTCCTAATGTCAAAGAAATTGAGGAAAGTTTTGGTGATCTCATTAACAATCACGAGCATGTGTTAGGAGATTCATGCCCTTCACCTGATATGATCTTAATGGAGTTGAAACAAGCAAAAATGAACCTTGGGAAGACTATAAATGATCTGGGTGTCATTCAAACTTCTGTTGAATCTCTTAATAGGAAAATGAAGAGGGAGAAGAGCTTGCTGGCTAAGAGACTAGATGAGGTCGGTCTAAAGCCGAAGTTTTCGGGTCGATCAACATTGGACGAGGAGGAGCTCAACCCAATTCAAGTCAAGTCCCAAGTGACTAACGATGTTGAATTTAAAGATGTGTCTGAGAATTCATTGAGGGAACCTCCTGAGTTGAGTCCGAAGGGTGGAGAACTCAAGAACACAAATGAGCACAAAAGGGCTAGTTTGAGGGCTGCAGAGTTGAGGTTGGTTGCAGCCAGGAAGATGGAGGAAGCTGCAAGAGCAGCAGAGGCAGTGGCTCTAGCTGAAGTTGAAGCTCTAAGTAGCATTGATGGTTCAGCTGGGTTTTCCTTGCAAGACCCAGAGACAGTGGCATTTAACTTCAAACAGCAATCTTTCTTGAAACCTGGGGAGTATCGATTCGACGAGGCGAATTCTTCGAAATCGACCATTGAAAAGAAGTTGAAGGAAGCAAAAGAAGAGCTTAATCTTGGTAAGAAAGCCTTGGAGGAGGCTCTAAACAGAGTTGAACTTGCGAATAGCAAGCAATTAGTAGCTGAAGAGAGTCTAAGAAGATGGGTACCAGAACATCATAATGGGCCTGCCATTTACTACCCGAGTGGCCTCAACAACTTCCACCCTCAAGGCTCTCCACTACACAGCATGAGTAGGGCAGATGGTGTAGCAAATAAGGACTCAAAACCTGTTCTAAGATCGACCATTTCCATGCGAGATGTGCTAAGCAGGAAGCAAGGTTTATCTGGAGACAAAAGGGATAGGCAGTCTGAGAAGCAGAAGGTTGGGTTGAGTCAAATGCTCCATCTCCATGCCTTAAGAGAGGATCTAAGATTTGGTTCAAGAACAGAGAATGAAAGAGATGAGCAAAAGAATGTCCCAACGGAAAGAAAGAGGTTTGGGTTCATCCACATAGCTCTCCCCATGAAGAAACAGAGCAAGAAAAAGGCACAATCATGAACAATCTAACATATTTATTCATTCATTAGTGGGTATCGGTTCTGAGTGATGTGTTGTTGTAATAACACATTTGTGATATTCAATAAGTTCCAGCGATCTTCATCACTGGTTGTTTAATGTTTAGGTTTGAGGCTTTGTAGGGTGATTGGTTGATGCTTAAATTTCTTGGTCGATGAGTATAATGTGTGCTAGGCTATTGATGTTGGCATTGTATTTCCCCCTTAAATTTAGCCTTTTGGAATGCCATATCCTCTGTTAATACTCGTATGCCACTGTTCCTAGTAGATATTGTTCTTCTTAGGCTTTCCCTTTCGGGGGGTTTTAATACTCCTTTGTCATTGTAACCGTCAAAGTTCACCGCTAGCAGATATTACCCTTTTTAGACTTTTTCTTTGGAGCTTCTACTTAGAGTTCTTAAAACGTGTTTATTAGAGACAGGTTTTCACACACTTATAAACAATGTTTTCTTTCTAGTCGACTGGGATCTTACAACCACCTTTTCCAAGCATTGAAACAGGCTTTTGAGTTGAGAATGGTGGATTTGTTTGTGGTGAAGGACTTGCTTAGCTTGGTGCTTGTTTTTGGTTGAATCAAAGGAGAGGACTTTGAATGTGAGTGGTTGGTAGAGTTAGTTCTATGGGTTAGTGGTGGTTGATCTCCATCCTTTATGACAAGGAACAAAGGTTAATAACTAGCAATTAGAATTGCTGACTCCGGCGTGGTGGTGGTGATCATTGGGTATTGGCGGCTGATGGAAAGGGTATGGTTAAAAGAATTCAAAAGATAAAGGAGTAAATTGAAATCTTTTAAATATGGAGGACTAAATTGAAAAGTTATATTAATGTAGTAAATTTTTAGTCAGATTAATCCACGTGGTAAATGTGTTACTAAATGCCCACCAAATAAATCAATTTCTTTTTTTTTTCGTCCTTTTTTGCAAAGGAATAAATCAAATTCTTACCCTCAATTAAAAGTTATAATATGCTCTCCCACGTACCCCATATTTTAAGATAATTATCCACTAAAAATGGTTTATTAAAAAAAAAATATATATATATATATATATATATATATATATATAATTTTTAAGTCTTATAGAATGAGATATTATTTTTTATTTGGGAAATATAAGAATTAAATAAGTGGGAAGTTTTGAATTTAAGTCAACACAGGCGAAATTTAAAATGTTTTAAAAATGTTTTTTTAACAAATAAATAATAATAATAAAACTGGTGATTTGTTTCTTCACTCCCAAAAAAAACTTTCCGTATTATTTTTCTTTTTTAAATATATATATAAAATATATTTTTAATTTGATCTTCCACTGCGTCTCCTTATTCTTCTTCTTCTTCTTTCAAATTTATTTATATATCTAAACCAATTATGTGTTCGTAGGTACATACAGCTTCCCCATCTCTAAATTTCCCTTATTCATGGAAGTCGAACCGACGCCGCAACCGGGACGTCTGAACCGGCTGAACTCCGCCGTTGCCGAAACCTGGATCGGAAAGCGCTTCAAATTAACCGAAAGGAATTCCAACTTCACCACCGAGCTCCGAGCCGGCACTGCCACCTTCTTAACCATGGCCTATATCTTAGCCGTCAACGCCTCCATCCTTGCTGACTCCGGCGCCACCTGTTCCCAATCCGACTGTGTCCCTCTCTGTTCCGACCCTTCAATTTCAATCTCCAACTGTACCGGGTTGGATCTCCGGGTTATACAACCCGACGAGTCCTGCAAGTTCGACCCTGTCAATCCCGGCTACGCCGGTTGCCTCGATCGGGTCCGTAGAGACTTGATTGTAGCGACGATTGTTTCGTCGCTCATCGGTTCTGTTATAATGGGCGTTTTTGCGAACCTTCCTCTCGCTCTAGCGCCAGGAATGGGGACTAATGCTTATTTCGCTTACACCGTCGTCGGATTTCATGGCTCCGGTAATATATCCTACCGGAGCGCCTTAGCCGCCGTTTTAATGGAAGGGTTAATTTTTTTACTAATTTCCGCAATTGGGCTTCGTGCAAGGTTAGCCAAATTAATCCCAAAGCCGGTCCGAATCAGTTCCTCTGCCGGGATTGGGCTATTTTTAGCCTTCATCGGATTGCAGGGCAGCCAAGGAGTTGGTCTAATTGGCTTCAGCCCGTCGACGTTATTGACAATCGGAGGCTGCCCGGAATCTTCCCGGGTGTCGGTGTCGCCGTTGGTGACTTACCTGAACGGAACGGTGGGTCTAATGGCCGGAGGAAAGGCATCGGACAAATTCCTCTGTTTGAACGGGCGAATGGAAAGCCCAACGATGTGGCTGGGAATAGTGGGATTCGTAATAATTGCGTATTGCTTGGTGAAAAACGTGAAAGGGGCTATGATTTACGGGATCATATTCGTGACGGCGGTTTCGTGGATTCGAAAAACGAGTGTGACGGCGTTTCCCGAAACGCCGTCAGGGGAGGTGGCGTACAACTACTTTAAGAAAGTTGTTGATATACACACATTTAAGAGCACAGCTGGAGCACTTAGCTTTAAGGATTTGGGGAAGCCTTACTTTTGGGAGGCCGTTGTCACTTTCTTATATGTAGATATTTTAGATACCACCGGAACCCTTTATTCAATGGCCCGATTTGCCGGATTCATTGATCAAAATGGAGATTTTGAGGGTCAGTATTATGCCTTTATGTCTGATGCTACGGCCATTGTCGTCGGCTCCTTGTTGGGAACTTCGCCAGTGACGGTGTTCTGTGAGTCGTCGACGGGGATAAGGGAGGGCGGCAGGACGGGGCTGACGGCTTTGACGGTGGCGGTTTATTTCTTTCTGGCGTTTTTCTTTACGCCGTTGTTGGCCTCAATTCCGGCGTGGGCGGTTGGGCCGCCGTTGATACTGGTGGGGGTTTTGATGATGAAGGCGGTTGTAGATATTGAATGGGATGATATGCTGCAGGCAATTCCAGCGTTCATGACGTTGCTTTTGATGCCGTTAACTTATTCCATAGCGTATGGTTTGATTGGTGGAATTGGTACTTACATGGTGCTGCATGTATGGGATTGGACTTCAGCTGGTTTGAAAAAATGTGGTCTTTTGAAATCCAGGAGTGAGGTCAGCGGATGTAACGGGCAGCTGCTGGCTGAAGAAGGTCCTTTTCGGAAAACCGTACACCCCGAAGTATAGTATTAGTATATAGTATTATTCCATGGTTGTAATAACTTTTTTAATTAAAATCATTAACTTTAATTGAACTTTACATATTGATATTGCTAGCATAGCTTAGCTACATGAGGAGGGCACGGTCACAGCTGGACAAGCGCCAACATATCGCAAACAAAAGGTTTCGACTTTTTATGATAATAAATCAAACTGCCAGCACCTTGCCTCATTCTTCAATTTTGACCTAAGGTATCATTGTATGTTAATAAATTTTCGAGAAAACCCATTATGGGATTCAACTGCATTTGTAACATTCAATTTTGATCGATGTACTTTTAAAAATATTTAGTTAGGTCCTTGTACTTTTAAATAATTATTATTATTGCATCATCATTTCTATATCATTTAAAAGTACATGAACGAACATGAACCAGAAGTATTTAAATGGAAAAAAAAAAGATGATATGGGAAATAAAGAATAAGATGATAAATGTGTGGTGGCTTTGGGGATTGGGGTGATGCCTCTTCGCTTCACTTTCATGTGAGCCCGAAGGCCAACAGAACCCGCACCTACATGGCTTTTGAGGCAATTTGGGATAAGACAAGACAAGACATGGTCCACAACACGAGTCAAGGGACTTTTGAAAGCGTCCCATATTGTCACCACAATCCACAGAAGTAACCACGAAGCTACCTACTGTGCCACAGACACCCTTACATTTATAAAAATCTCAACCAACTTAGCCAATGGGTTAATTATACAGCCTCATCTCTCAGCCAGATGTCTTTTCAAATCAATCTCACGCGACAGAAATTTAATCCAAACTATGCCACAAGTTGAAAGATATTTTTTGACAATCCCGTACAATCTCGCACCTTCACTGATCAAATATCTGTGTTTTCATATCTATGTTAACAAAATAGATTACTTTAATATCCCAAATTTCTGCATCAGTTTTAACAATTAAATTTACCGCAAGGGGTAAAAAAAAAGTCGGTCATATAAATAAAATCCCCACAAAGAAAAATATCAATTACAAGTGTTTTAGGACAGCACACGCTAAAGTATGACAGTGGCAGGATTTTCTGTTGTTGAATTTGGTGCGGTAAGTTCCAACACAAGTGTCCGAGGCTACTACTGGTGACAAAAGGTTAAATCCTGAACAGATGTGGGAATTGGTTTTCTCCTACTTGGAAGTTGGAAATTCGCTTAACTGCTCTTGTTGGCAAAGTATTAGACGCCGTCTAATTGTTTCTCATGTGAATTGGTGTATTGCTAACCATATGATTTACTATAAAACAAGTCTAAACCTCCCATCGGCTGAAATGGATACAATGAAGCGCCAAGTGGGTTGTAAAGATTACCTCATGTGAGCCTCTCCCTTCTCAGCCTTTCTAGTTCCTTCACCATCTGCCAATGTTCCAGTGACAGGGAGGTTTCTCCATAACTCGCAGATACCAGGCGTCCTATCGTTAGCAACCTGACAAAAATTACAGAGGTTAAGAATAATACGAGGAAATGACAAAATCAGAAATGAACACCTAGCAAGTAATCATGTACTGCTTGCCTGCTTAAGTCTTGGCTGCCTAAGCTCCTATCTGCCTGCTTTACTGCCACCAAGTCATTTTCTACAACCTGTCACGTTGGAGACCCAACATTATTAATTTCAAGCACAAGAGGACAATTGGCAAAACGACATAGTTCGCTTTCAAGATTCGAGTTAACCTAATATGTACCTGCTGCATTTCTGACCCAATGGAATGTGGCAATGACCTTACATTAGATAAGTACCACCCCCATGCTTCTAGTGCATCCATGTCAGTAATTGCGGATGAACCTACAGATGAAGGTTGGAAAGGCACAACCAAATCAGCTGGCAAAATGTTTGATTTGCCCTCGGACAAAATTAGCAATTGGACATCGGTTGCCATATCCATTTTGTAGTATTTGAAATCATATTCGACCTGGAGAAAAGGCTTATTTAATCAATACAAGGAAGAGGAGCCGGTAATATTTCATCAACGTGTATGTACAAATAGTTGCATTAACACAATACCTTTTGCAACTCCATTAGATTTTTCAGTAACCTTGCATTTTCAACTCCAAGAGAACTCAGTGTACCTACTTCTAATTGAGTTTCATCAATCATCAAATGTGTGCCTTCTGCCAGTTGAAGTACGCCAGGAACCAGTCTGTAATTTGCCAACATATCACACCAATTATTTCAATTTGAATGAAATCAGAGAAGCATGCATTAACCAACAAAGTCATTGACCATTAAGTTACCTGTTTATCTCATAATCCTTCTTCGGTGCCAGTGAGGCAGTATTTAGATATTCCACTGTGAGAGGTATATATTCCGTGAATGGAAGAAGGCTCTTCACGGTAAGCCTGAGTTGATTGCCAAAAATGGACATACTTTCTCTGTTAAAACCTGTGAGGTTTAGTGAAAGTTTGCCCACTGCCATGGAATCCACCCTGGCATGTACCTATTCAAGAAATTTGTCCATCAAAATTTAAAGCCACACATGCAAACAGGGTGATAAAATAATTAGCACCGCGACTAATATATGATAGAATTAGATGACGGTTATGAAGGCTCAAAAGAAAATGCCCTTATTTTTAAGAGAACGCCAAAAACTATCGCCATGGAATTAACCCTAACCTTGGACAGAAGATGCAACAACAAAAAATGGGCTGCAAGTCCATCATTGCCAAGAGTGACGGTCAGGTGATTCAGAAGAGTTGCGCGTATCTCTTTAATTCGATGGGTTGTGGGCTGTTAGATAAGAATATAAGATTGTATACATAAGCGGTACACAATGAAAAAGCAGAGAAAAACAACGCTGATGACAGCATAAAAGAATCAAGAGGATAAAATCAAACATCACTTGTAGTTATAGAGTACCTCTAACACATGGCTAGTGCGGAGAAAGTCATGAACAGCAAGTTTCCTGTGAATAACACAATGAAGACGTGGTACCTATACCAAAATAGGAAATTTATGCTATATCAATTAATCTAGAATAGCTTAAAAGTTGTTTCAACTTCCGCTTACTCGACATTATATAATTCTGGAAAACTAATGCTGTGAATTTTAGTAGTAAAACGCTAATGAACCTTATATTATTAGGAGTAAACATTATGTGTTATGTGTTATACCTCTTTAATTCGTAAATGAGAATTAGTTAACAGTCACTTCCAATGGTAGTCAACTAGATAAAAGAAAATGGCAAACGTTCAAAATGCATCAATACCATGTCGGGAGGAAATTGAACTGATAAGTCCTCACTTAAACCATCTGAGAACTCATCATGATCATCCTTTTCAGCTTTTTGCTCTGTGCCCAGGGTAATAACTCCAATAAACTCAAAAACGTCATTCAACTTCAACTCAGACTCCACAGTATCATATACCTGCAATATAAATAGATATTCTGAAAATTAAGTAAACACTTCCAACCCCACTACACAATTGATAATAATTATATGAAAACCTGACACGGGATAGGTTGGGTACTTACCTTAACTAGACAAGGAAGAAAATCCCTTTCAGCACAAAGAGTGCTTAGACTAGAAGTAGCCGCGGTTGAAATATTCTGGGACGGTAAGCCCAGAGAAAGTTGCTCGTCTTTCTATGAAAAGAAAGAGACGAAAACAGAATAAATAGTCAAATTAGAACGAACCGAGACAGGTACAACTGCATAAGGTGAACCAATATACATGATTGCACCCATGCAATAAAAATTAACTAGTATTAAAAAAAATGCTCACCAGCTTTTTCGTACTGGAAGAATTTTGAAGCTCATCACTTGAAGCCTGTGATTTAAAGGGAATGTCAGAAAAGCAGCGTCTACTATTCCTTTTATAATAAAACAGAGAAGTAAAGTAACTGATCCACACATTAAATTGTAGTTAGAGACAGAATTAAAGTCTACTAAATACCAAAAATCCATGAAAAATTCTCTATGAAATCAAAATTCCAAGGAATAACTCTGTTTTCGTCTTGTTTGGAACCATGCAGACTTTTTCAAAGGCTAAATGACTAGGATGGAAACTCCAACTAGAGACCTTTCCATTTAGAGCCAAGTACCTATAACTATTCAAGCTTTCCGGCCAAATGTCAGAAATCTATCAGAACGATAACTCCATATAGCTCCAAGCAGGGACAATGCCAAGAATTTAAATTTAGGACGGGAGGGGCAGAACTTTTATGCAGCCCCATCCCTGGCACATGAATAAATCTAATAAATGCAGTAAGGATGAAATGAACAGCCTAAGGTTTAAAATAAAACAAGAGCAAGTCATAGAGGAAAAAGTACATGTAAGTCCATATGATCAACGGCATTTTCATCCAATCTGCAACGCTTTTGTCTGGTTTCGGATGTCCCCTCAGCACTGTGATTGATCTCTCCTAAACTTGATGATTCCGTCCAAGAACTTTTACCTGGAACCTGAACAAAATGATACAGAAAGAACTAAAGAATCAGTCATCAAGCATCACTGGGTTTGACCTGTATATGCTCAAATTTAAGGTAGAAAACTTTGCAATAACAGCTTATAAACCAGGGATTTCTATTGAGAACTCACAGGCACACAGTATAGCAAACGGCGTTCCCAGATACGCATATCTGGTGAAACTCCAGTTGGACATTGAGAAGAATCCGTATACTTGGTGGTTTTCCAAGTGGTGCCATCCTTCACAATACCAGAGAAAGTCTTAACACACATGAAAACAGCAACATCTTTAACAAATAATTGCTGAGTAGAATATAAATAAAATAACCTTGTAAGCGCCAACATAGAACTCATTTCCCAGCATATCTTGTATCATTCCCCGGAACCGAACAAGAGTGTTGGGCTGAACACATCTAACGCTAGAAGCGTTAAGAATTGGAACCTACAGAATGCTATCATCAAATGACTGATTCCAAAAACTAATAAAACTAAACACTTAATTCTTACTCAATGCCAAATAAAACCTAAATTTCTCCGATAACATTTATTCCAGAAGACCAAAAAACGCGATAATTGAAATACATCCACACAACAAGAGCATCAGTGTAATTGAAAAAAGCAAATCAACTAGTCATCAAATACACAGCGGAGAAGAACTCGATCGCCTCAAGAACTGAAGAAATTTCCTTACAGAGAACAGATATAAATCAATTTGGGAGTAATTGAACCTTAGATAGACCATTTTGGTCGAAAAGGAAGTGGCGAAATGGTTCGAGCGCACCCCAGTCATTGCCATCAAAAGACGAAGGATTAGAACCCGATGATATCGCCTTCTCGAAGGTGGATCTCACAGCGCCAAGTGGATTAACAAGGAAATCGTACGGAAGTCCAACCATGGCTGCGTTCTCTCTCTGTACCTCTATCTCTATCTCTCTCCTGTCCACCATCTTACTTTAGCGCCCTAAATAGAATGAAGCAGGTAGAGAGATTTCCCGCCATATCGCACAGGCTACGCTTCTTAGTTCCCGCCATTTTTCTCGTCCCTGTAACTGAAATTTGGGCCTGGTATTCTTATTGGGCCTTACCTGGGCCTGGTGTTCTTATTGGGCCTTACATTAACAGATATTGGGCCACCGGCTCCCAACTTTCAGCCCAAAGCTGATTCAGATTAGTGGCTGCCACTTGGCTTAGACTCGGCAATATACCTTTTTAACTTGCTGCCAAAGCATTACACAACGCTCAAAACGCGTAGCACCGTCACAGCGCAGCACTGAAAATCCCATGTGGACTGAAGTGGTCAAATTGTGGGCCCATCTATATATCCAGTCAACATGACGTGTGCTGTTATGCCAAAACCAAACCAACTTCTCCACTCTCTCTAATTTTCACGCTCTCGCGCGTCTCTCTCACATCCCACCCCAACCAACTTATTTTCTTTTCCTCTGTCTATTTTAAATTCTTAGCTAAATTTATGAAAAAAAAATACTATTATTATCATTCATTTTTTATAATCATTTTAACGGTTGATTGAGCGCTTAAAATTCACTTTTAAATCCTCACCCTCCAAATAAAATTTTAGTCACAGGAAAAGGAGGAAAAAAGTTAAAAAGAGAAGACTTTTGGAAAATAAATAAATATATATTGGTGACTTTTTGTACCAAATATAATTATAATACCCTCTAACACGTGTCCTTAACCCCCCAACACAGGAGCGTGGAAAATGGCGCGTGTTTTGGGAGGGTGGTACAATATTAAATAAATAAACTAATAAAAATCAAACGTTTGACCTTTTCAACAAAAATAGCCTCCTTTTTATTTCATTACGCTTCATAAATCAAACCAACTCCACATTCACTTCGCATCTTCCAATTTTTCAATCTTTTTTTTTTTCTCTCTCTCTTCTTCCATCAATGGCGAAGCTCTTCAAAGTCCCAAAATTGTTCTTTGTTTTTGCTCTGATTCTTTTCATCTCTGCTTCTTCTTCTTCAGCCAGATTGTTGCGCGATCAATCTCTTTCCGCCGCCGTGCCGGAGTTGAAACTTGATATCCCGGCGGCTCTTTCGAGGGAGTATGGGCCTCTGCTTCTTGGGTTTCTGCCGAAGGGGAGGATTCCGCCGTCGGGACCGAGCAAAGGGACCAACGACTTCAACACTTAGAATTTTTGTTGGTTTTTTTACGTAAAATGTAAATACTCGTTTAAAAGCGATGTAGATCGAGAGAAGGAGAGGTCTGATATTTCATTCATTATTTCATTATCATGAAATCATTTGTACTATTAATTAACGTTTACTGATTAACTTAATCATTGGATTATTATGTTCTGTTAGTTACTGTGTTTGTTGTTCTATACACCGCTCTGGATCCCTGGAAAGAAAAAAATTGTCACGGAATTTGAGAATTAATTTGAATATAACTGATTGATTAAGGTATTTCATTGATAAAATTAAAATAGCAGTATAAATGTTTATAAAAAAAAAAAGTATTCAAGCAATAACATTTTCAATCGTTGGATCCACGACAACCCCATTTAAGTTCGACATACAAATTCAACGCATTGCTTTATGCAAATTCTAATGACCAAAAATGTGATGCTTTTGCCAGCAAATGTCAAACGCTTAGCTAATCAATGTCTGTTTTCACTACGAAAAGCATAAGTAATATATTTTAGTTCATATATACAAAAAAATAACTGTTTTGATTGTTCATTTAACATTTTCTTTTTTTTAAAATGTTATAATTTTGCAAAACATAGTCATAATTTTTTATTAAAGAACTTCTGTATATTAAATTTGTATGATAATTTCATGGTCAATTTTGGAAAAGAAAAGATTTTTTTTATTTATTTTTTTTAACATTAAGAAATTAAAACAAGCAATAATTCTAGTTGGGTCATGTGGTTCCCTATTAGATATTTTGACATGCTTTGTCTCTAAGGTATGAAAAACAGTAGTATGGTCCAACAAATGGGTCTATAAGAATTCGTTAATTTGTGTTGAGAAAGGAACGACCCACCATAGATTTGTGATAGCTTCATACTACGATAGGCATTGTACAAATCTATAAAGCCTCCTAGACAACTTCAAATAAAATAAAAATAACCTTCACGAGATTCCCAATGAACAGAACTATTTGAACTTAAATTTGAATATACTATTTAGTGATAGCTTTAAATCATGCGAAGGGAGGAGCTCTCACAAAGCACATATCTGATTATTGGGTATTGCTACGACATACATGTTTGCACTTTCATTTTTCTTTTCTCAAACCCTGAATGAATTTCAGAATTGTGAATTAGAAGTAAAAAAGAGATACGAGACAGGAATGATAGATAATTGAGCCATGACAAAAACATTGAAAATGTTCAAGTAGACCCCGTTCAACCAAAAATTAATCAGAATTCAACAGTAGAACATAATTTGATACTCAAAACAACGCCTCGAACTATTTTGAAAAACCTAATAAAATTGAAGTCCACGAAATTTGGGAAACCATGAGAAAATTAAATAGCAAGTAAGACGTTCCTTCAAGCACGGGGTGGAGCTCCAGGGCCAGCTCCAACGCGAGGAGCCTGTCCTGGCTGTCCAGGCTTTGGTGCATCTTCCTGAGAAAACATGGACAGAACTCAACCAAATAAGAACAGACAATATGGATTCGTACTCGTGAGAAGCAAGTGAAACGGATTCATAACTAGTGAGCAGCTACGCACAACCATAAATAATCCATTTATCAAACTAAAAGAACAGCAAGCTTGTCATCTCAAATACTATTAACTGCCATGTAAACAAAATAGCAATCTTCAAATTTTTGAAATGTGAGATTTTTATAAAAAGGGCCGTGTGTCCGACAAGACTATTGAAACACAAGGATAACAACTCGTTACCCATGAATATTCATCAAGGCTACTTAATCGTGGTTATCAATAACCACACTGATAAACAGTAGGCCCATGAATCGTCCAATAACTCTGGGTAACGACAGTTTTTACATAACTCAAGAGTCAATTCTTATCATTCATATCGCAAAAAATTAATATTGATACGCTAATCATGCATCTGCAAAAGCTAGAAAAGATGAATATAATAGAAGAGAAAAAATATATATATATATCCCATATGGACTTGCATAATTAATCATTAGCAAAATGAGAGTAGATAGGAAGATATACCCTGCGTCTAATGAAGCGCTGTGGAGGATCACGCTTCCTCCTGTCAGTGCGTGATCGAACCCTCACAACGTGAGAGTGGATAGCACAAGAAACACAGTACTGCATCTTGGCATATAGCTTAGGAAGAGTGTACTCTGTACAAAAACAAATATCAAAATTACACTTGAATTGTTAAAATGGAAGACAAAGAAAGAATGCGATCAAGAAAAAGGCTCATACGATCATAGACACAGGCTTCCTGAACATCTCTAACAGCTGCCTGCTCCACAATGTTCCTAACAAGGAACCTCTTGATGGCCTTGTCCTATTGAAGCGAATAAGAGATCACATAATTAGATATTCTGTACCAAACAGTGAACAAAAATCCCACAGATAATTGCATTTGATGAGTCTCAGCCTTTAGAACACAAAATAGACCAAGAATACCAACAACGAAACAGGAAACGTAAAAAACAAGCGGTGAATTGCTCGCTTTTTAGTTCAATGATGTGACGAAATCAGTAGCTACTAAATTGTAAATGCGTCGCGAAAGAATTTCAGATGGCTATATATTGTTTAGCAGATGTAGATAAAAAAGAGAGCAACGTCGACGCCTAAGATATACGAATAGATTGAACAGCGAAAGAGGAAAAAGAAAACCCTAGGTACCTTGGGGCAGCATTTTCCGCAGTTGGAGCAGCGGATAAATTTCACGTGTCCGCGTCCGTGCTTGTTGCGTCCACCATTCCTACGCTTGAAAGTCTGAACCAAAAGAGAGATTGTCAAGAAAATTATTAACCAAACACGAAGGATCGAAGCAGAGTGGTGAGAGATCAGGTTACCATAGCTCCAGTGTCTCAGATGACCGAACGAACCAGAGAGAATCAGAGAGCTCGTCGGCTGAAATAGGGTTTATGAATTGATGGTAGTGATCCTTTTATATGAAGAGGACGCAGAAGGTGACCTAGCAAATGAAATCCCTAATTTCTTATATTTGCAAATAACCCCCAATGTTCTGTTTTTCATTCTTTACCCCGAAACATGGGTTCATCAATTTGGCCCATTGCCTTTTCTTTTTTTACAGCCCATTGGCCCATTCCTAAAAAATACATCTTATGATAATGGGCCGAAGTAAATGGGCTGTAAAAAATAAAAGGAAATGGGCCGAAGTGATGAACTGATGGGCCAATGGGCTGTAAAAAAATAAAAAATAAAAAATTTATAATAATACATTTAACTCATTTAATAAAAGTTATTTTAAACGTTTTTATGAACTTTTTTTAGTAATTTTCCTAAAATATTTATACAAACCGACACTATTTTCATCCATCTTTTTATAAAATAGTCTATTCTTCAATATTAATACATTTGCTACATTTGCGCTTGCAAGCATCCTCACATAGGGTCGCAGTGACTAAAAAAACATAAGTTTCAGCAAAGTCGTAAGACCATATATGGGGGTTGACACTTGCCCGATGCTGCCATTGCTAGAGTCTCATTCGTCATGTGTCGTATCTCATTCCCAATAAGTAGAGCAGCTTGAATCCATACCCTTGTTTTCCACCTTGACCCTGAGTCGAAGCACTAAAGGTTACTGTTTGGTATAGATAAGTTGACATGGATAAGCTCCTCGAGCAGATACCATTCGAATAGGGAAGCTCATTCTTCCATTATCGAGACCGCCTTGTCTATGTACACGACCCCTCTCTTAAAGATGTGCACCAGCTATAAGAAATATTAGTCCCTCAAATTTTTTAAAAAATTATATTACATTTTCATAAATTTGGAGTTCCATATATATGTGTGTGTGAAACCTAACTTAAAACAATAATAAGAATAAAATAAAATAAGCATAAAACAGCTGTAAGGTTTGCATTAAAATAATAGAAGAAGACCCAAACCCCCTAAACCAAAGGGAAGAAGAAAGGAAAAAAAAAAAAAAAAACGACTTTTTCATTTTCAGCGTCGAAGGGCAGAAGAAAGAGGGAAGGCTTTGAACATGGAAATTAAAAATTCTTGAGTTGCGTGAATTCCATTTCGAGCCTTGCCTTGGGAATTCTCGATCATACCGAAACCTTCACAACTTTTCCACCTTCAATTTGACTCTGAAGCTTCTGACCGGACAATTCGGAAGTGCAATGGTCGATAATTGCGACAGCGCCGGCAACGTAGACGGCGACGGAAAAGACATAGCCTGCACCTCATGTGACCGCCCAGCTTCACTCCACCAGTCCATGGGTGGAGGCAAAGGTATTTAATTCTCCGTCCGCAAAATTTATGTTTCTCGATCAATTTCGCGTTTCTGAATTAGATTCCTTCGCTTCCCTTTCGAGAATCGGTGTTGAATCTGTTTGTTGCAATTGGCGATGCTTGAGGGTTTTGATTGTTTACGAAACATAGGATAATATGAAGCTTGATTTCAAGTATGTTCTGAATTGGTTTGCCAGATTCGTCCATGTTCTATTCATTTATCTGTTTCCCTTTTTTGCATTTGAATTAAGACTTCGACCGATTGAAACTTGGAGTTTTTGGTACCTCTTGCTTTGGGAATTAGATTCTACATTAGCTATTTTCCAGTTTTTCAGTTTCTTTCTTTGTGTTTTAGAAGGAACAAAAAATTACGACATTCCCTTTCTGTTTGGATAATCCAGAATTTAACTCTTCCCTCTTTTGCTTAGCGGCTGATATTCTACTATGGAAACAGCGGCATGTTTCTTTCGGCATTGTTGTTGTTGCTACAGTATTTTGGCTTCTAATTGAGCACTCTGGGTTGCCATTGTTGACAACATGTTCGGATGTCTTGCTGGTTTTGGTCGTCCTATTGTTTCTTCGTGCCAACTTTGCTGCGTTTCGAAAGAAGTATGGCTTTGGCTGACTTATGTTCTGATTCACTTACAAGTTCTTCTACAGAATACTTTTTGCTTATACCTTTTTCTTCTTTCCAGCAGATAATGTGTTTTTCCTGTTGGCTCTTCTTCATTTTCCCTCTGTGCAGGCAGCTTCAAACATTACCACAGCTGGTCCTGTCCGAGGAATTCGTTGATAATGTTGCAGCATCATTTCGAGCGAAAATCAATAATGCATTACTTGTAGCTCATGATATCACACTTGGCAATGATTTCAAACTCTTCTTCAGGGTTAGTATTTGAAGCACCATTTTATTGGATACTGGAATTATATGGGCAAAACTGAAAATTATTGATTGGCTTTAAGTAGTTTTCATCTGAAAAGAATAGATCGATATCGATATATACCCATTGAGCGATGCCATTTGGATTGGCAACCAAGAGTTGCTGAATTCTGAGGTAGTGAATGCTTACAGGACAGTTTAAAGAATACATAAACTCGATCTTGACTTCAAGATGATAATGTTGCATTTCTGTTCTTTGTTTTTTGGCTGCAATAGTATGAGTAACCTTGCAAACACCTTTGCAGATGGTGATCTGTTTGTGGCTTTTATCCGTCCTTGGTAGCTACCTTTCTTTCTTCACCTTTGCATATATCGGTACGTACGAACATCCTAAAACGCTTAGTATGACATATTTTTAGTTCATATAAGTTTGATCTGTGGGTAAATTATGGCAATCATTCCACCTGTAGTTTCATTTTGATCCTTGTCAATGAGTAAACGTTCACAGAATTGGTTTGTTTCTGGAGTCCATTCACCATTTTCTTTAATGCTCTCTCATTGTCATGACCTTCATTTTCATGCTTTTTACTCACTTTACTGATCTAGCAAATGTAATTATACCCCCCCCCCCCCCCCCCCCCCCCCCCCCCCCCCCCCCCCCCCCCCCCCCCCCCCCCCCCCCCCCCCCCCCCCCCCCCCCCCCCCCCCCCCCCC
>NW_019272030.1:4330484-4412592 GCF_002738345.1 Cucurbita maxima | reverse complement strand
TCCCCCCCCCCCCCCCGCCCCCTCCCCCATCCTGTGATATTGATTTTTGTTCATTTAACTCGATGACAGGAACGATCATCTCGATAACCGTCCCCGCCTTGTACAGCAAATACGATAAACATGTTGACAGATGCTGCGGAATGATCCGCCAACAATTTAGGAAGCATTATAGAGTGATGGATGAGCGTGTTTTCAGCAGACTCCCTGGTAGTTTGTCTAAGGATAAACATCAATGAAAAATGCTACCTATAGTTTTCTACAGTTGTACTAAACCACGGGAAAATTGTATTACTGTTTCATCACAAATGAATGCCTGGTTAACTGGATTCTTGAAGGTTATTGGATACCTATGGCATGTTGTTTATTTCTGTATATTTATGAATACTTGTAAATGGGGCAAGCTTTTGAATCTGGTTGGTCTGGGTCTAATCCTGACATTCAATTCTTTTTGGTCCAATATGGACCAACCCACAAAAGGGCCCATTGTTGAATACTCAACCCTAAATCGTTTAGTTCATGTTTGTTGCCCATTTCTCTTTTTTTATTCTCCGTTTTACCTAAGCAATGTCTAACTACCTTGTCTGGGGTCAGGATTCCCCGTTTTGACGAAGAATGAGAGAAGTAGTGAGGAGAGAGTTTCTAAATTTCATTTCTCGGTGATGGAGATAGTGAAGGTTTCCTCGTCCCCACGCTCCACGTGGATATCTCTATGTTCTGTTTCTTTTATTAATTCAATAATTACATGACGAATAATCAAATCATTATGTAGTTAAAATGATGATCTACGTCTCGTCCATTTAGTACTGTGTTCAAATCAACCTTTCTTTCTTATTTTCATTGTCAATTCTTCGCATCCCAACTTCTACTTCCAAATGCAAACTACCAAACTTTCCAACTTTACTCCTTTTCCTCTTTTTATTTCAAATCATAATTTAGTATTCCTTGCTTTCATTTCGGTTCATCTATCTCCCCAAATTTGCCTTTATTATCGTTACTTTGGGCATAGTAAATAAGCTCCACGATGTATGTAACATGCAACTATGAGCATCAACATTAATTCAACTTAGAAAAAGTAGAAAGGGAATTAAAACTAGACTGTAAAGTGGCAATAAATAACATACATACCTTAATTAGTTGTTAATTTTAAAATATTTATGAAAAAGCTGTAACTATGTCCTTAAGCTTGCTTAATAGATGGATTATAACTCATTTATTACGTTAAACATTCATTAATTCTGTTTAATGATAGGAAAAGTAAAAGAAGTTATGAATTTAAACATGATTCCCAAGGGGAAAAAACAGTAATGCAATATGCTCATATTAATAAATTGGGAGGACTAAGTCAACAATTCACTGCTAAAAATAGCCAATGGAAATATGCCACGTTTCTACTTACTGCTTAACTATTTTTTCCTTACTACACACAGTATTTTTCTATATATATTTATATATATATGTATTTTGATATCACAAAGAGCTAGCGGGTGCGAGTCAACCACCACTGCAATAGCCGGCCACCGTCGCGACGGTGCCGGAGATCTTCCTACTCTACCCTGTCTTACCCTCTCTCAAGTTCAATTTATAGGTGAAGTTTATTTCAGAACTGCCCCGCCTCAAAGGTCTGGCCGAACTGCCAGTTGGCCGGAACGGCGTTGTAGCTGGTGACGGTGCGGCCGTCGCTGGTGGTGATTTGGAAAGAGAGACTCTGTCCGTTCAAGTAATTGTTACTCTGCCAGTTCTGTCCCCAATTTCTGGACATGGCTTGCCATCCAGTTTTGGACCCTTTGATTGACACCGAGTGGACGTCGCCGGCGCCGCCCACGTTGGTAATCAGTACCAAGTTGAAGTATGAATGGCCGTTTATCGTCAACCTTATCCCTCCCTTCTTCACGCATGGTACTCTGTAATTCATCAAACCACTCATTAAAATCTGACTTTAAAGAAAAAAACAGAGCATGAGAAAAAAAAAACAAAAAAAAACAGAGCATGTTTTATTTAAGGAATCATTTGGGTTTTTAGTTAGAATGGTGTAAGACCTTCGGAAGGAGACAGGGACAATCCCGGCATGGTACTGAGCGATTTGGAGAAAAGCAGGCTCTGCCAAGTCGAAGTGTTGCAGAGGAGGGTTACACCAGCCGCCATTGCTGTTGGAGAGAGCCAAGTTTGGGGGACAGAAATTAGTGGCAGTGACAATGATTTTTCCAGGAAGACACCATTTGGGATCACTGCTGCAAGTGATCTCATAGCAAGACCCACAGCTCAGCCCATTGTTAAACAGAGCCGTACTCAGCGCCGCCGTGTTCGTCCCATATCCTTGACTGTACAAATTCCCATACCCACAAGCCCCACCTGACAAAAACAAATACCCAATTCCCGATTACCACAAAAACCCACAAAACACAAAAAATGAAGATGCTCGATTATTATTTGTTTACCCATTGTGCCGGAAGCGTCTCCACCGCCATAGAAGGTAGCGTGGCCGGACTGCACTCCGCCGTAATCGGCGGAGATCACAGGGATAAAAAGTAGGAAAAGAACAGAAAAGGCAGAGATTGGTGAGGAAGCCATTGGAGGAGAGGGAAAAGGAATGAGGTTTGTATGAACTTGTAGTGGGGAGTGGGAAATAGACGAAGGGTTTATTTAAATAGAGGGAAAAAGGTTTGCAGTTGGAGAAAATTACAAGTTGGCTATAATTGTGGTGTAGATTGGGACGAAATCGAAAAAAAATAAAGAAATTAAAATGGGGGGTATAATCGTAATAACCACAACATTAATTAATTGTAATTTTTTTAATTAAACACAAAATCTTATAATTTAGGAATAATAATAAAGATAATTTAATACAATTAAAAGAGTAGGGAAGGAGGAAGAAAGAAGGCACATGGGAGGTGTCTGAAATGGAGTACCAACTCTTTAAACAGGTGGGGCCCACATGCACATGCTTTTTGTTTTTCTTGGATGGGGAATACGTAATTTCCACGTGGCTCATATTTGTTCGTTGGGAAATGGCAGTTTGGAATCTGTGCCGTTAGGATACCTAAAATTGCGCTTATTATTATTATTTATTAGAATTATACAACAAAAGCCTCTTGATTTAGGTGCCCTATACTTTTTTTTTTTCATTATCTCATTTAAATTAATTACGAATATTTATATAATTATTTTTTTATTGGATTATTGCAACCGAACTCGAAAATAGAAGGGTTGGTTAGATTGATGACTCTATTAAGGTCGCTTACGTTAGCACCCAACCAACTCGAAGCTTATGTTAGTAACATAAAGTACATATCATTGACCAAAAACTCTAAGCCTCGATATTAAAGTAAAAAAAATATTAGTTGGACACTGTGGAAATGATGACCGACTAGGATCAATGAGTTTGATGCTATTCCCCGTGAGTAAACTCGTAAATATTTATATTTTTTTTATTTTGACTTTCTTTAAAAATGTACTAAAAAATAATTAATTGAGTTTATGATTTTCATAATTTTGTCACGTTTTAAATCTCGAGAGTCTAAATTTATATATTTATGCATTTAATTATTAAAAAAAATAATAAATGGTAAATCATAGAAGAAGATTGTTTTGTAAATTAAATTTATGATTTCATTAATGGAATTTATTTTAAGGGATTTCAAATCAAAATAATAAAAATAAAAATGAATTGAAAGGGGTATATGAATAAAGGGGTCTACCATGTTAGGGAGGCACATGGAAGGGGCGATATTAGCGCCCATATTTCAAAGACAAATCAAAATATATATATTGTCGGACACCGACTTTTGTTGTGACATAAATTTTAAATCCCCACCAACATCAACACTAACCCTTTTTTCCTAGGTTTTCCCCTGCCACGTCATTTTTATATTCTTAAAAAATATTTATTTATTTTTTTGTTGTATTTTTTCCTAGCTCTCTTCTTTAATTTAATTATCCGTTGGTATAATATTTATGATGTCCGTTGAATTAGAAGGAATAAGCTCGACGCCAATCATAAAATCTCGATGATCACTTATATCTAATGAACGAGAGTCTGTTTTCAAATAATTTGCTATGCAGTAAACGACGTGGTTAATGAATTGTTTAAGTTAATATTAGTTAAAGAGGAAGTAATATTATAATGATTTTTTTATGTGACGTTTATATAAAACTTGTCTATAAATGCTCCTTTTAAGTTGATGGGTTGTAGTCAATCTATACTTTCGATGTGTCTTGAAACATTTTTATGAACGAACAAAAAAATAATTTGTGACACCAAAGTAAAGGAAAGATACATGAATCAATTGAGACTACATCCAAAAGAGAGCGACGCTAAGGATAGGAGATAAAAGTTACTACCTATATCAACAATGTGGACTTTCGTTTTTTGTGGCTCATCATAGGAATTTCATGGTTAAACGTGTTTTACTTGAAGCAATTTTATGTTGGGTAACCTCTTAAGAATTTTCTTAGGATGCGAGAAGAAGGTAACGTAATCATGTTACGGGAGATGAAAATGAAGAAGAATGTCGGAATCATTACGTGCCGCATTTAGATTTTGAATTTTATTTCAAATCTTGGGTATGGAGAGTTACATAAAGTTGATTTTGTAAAGGATGAAAATGCACGTGGGAAGAACATGAATAGATGGGTGGCGAGAAATAAAATGTTCTATAAAATGTGTGTCTTTGTGCATGAGGAGGTGAAGAAATCATCATAACATATATGTATATATAGCAATAAGAATGTGGGGGGGAGAACATGAAGACAACATATGTGACAAAGAGAGACCAACTTTTTCGAACTGTCGGTTGGTTTTTACTGTTTTAAGGGAAATGAAACAAGTTTCACGTTGATAGTAAAAAAACTCTTATGGTAAGTCTTTTCCTTAAATAATGCACTTTAATAAATCAAAATTTAAGTTTAAATATGGTAAAATTAGGCAATGAAATTATTACAAAGAGAAATCCCTTTCGGTTAGATTTTAAAATAATAAGGAAGATTCGTATAAGTAACATATATTTAAAAAATAGCTTTAATAATAATAATAATAATAATAATGATAATAATGATAATAATATAGTGATGGAAGTAGGAAGAGAAAGGAGATCCACAGGAAGGGCATGTGGGGGTGGGAAAAGGGCAATGTTTATCCAACAAGAAAAGGGGACTTGAAAGTGGCCTTAGCAAAGGAACGTGACCCATTTGGGGACAAGTTGGACGACTGAGATTTGGTTCACAGAGACAGCGGTCAGCGGGGAAGGGACGCTGCCTCAGCCTACCAAAACTAACCAACTCCTCCCAGTTGAGGGACAACGGCAATCTTGGGAGGGCCATGGACAAGGGCATGCGGTCCTACAACCCCATGTGCATTTATTTCTGTGGCAGTTAGGTCTTCACCCTTTCTAGGACCATCCCTTCTCCCCTACTTCTCAATTTCCAACCCTTTAAATAATTGAAAAGTTGCGATATTGTCCATTTTGGCTTGATACGTATCGTCGTTAGTCTGATTTTATTATGTGTTTACTAGAGAGACATTTCCACATCCTTATAAAAAATTCTTCGTTCCCATCTCTAACCAGGTTTCTACACCTTTGCAAGAGATTAGTAAGATCTCACAATCCACCCCATTGGAGGCTTAACTGCTGACACACACACAACTCGATGTCTAATTCTAATACCATTTGTAACAGTAAAAGTCCATTGTGTAGCAAATATTGTCCGTTTTGACCGGTTACGATCGTCGTCAACCTCATAATTTTACAATTCGTTTACTAGAGAGAGGTTTCCACGCTCTTATTATAAGAAATGGTTTGTTCCTCTCTCCAACCGATGTGGAATCTTGGACGGGTACATATATATACATAATTTTTAACGAAAGTCGATTAAAATTAATTACAGCAACTTATTAGCAAGAAAATTAACGGAGTATAATTGAAAATTTTACCTACCAAGCATGGGTAATTCGACCAAAATGATACCTTGGGCCTATAGCTGCAACTACAAGAATCTTTACTTTCGGCTCACAAACTCAGTTTTGGGTATGAAGCCCATTACATTTCATCAGTAAACTTGGGCCTAGATGACGTAGCCCAATATAGAAGTAGAAGAGCCCATTCTATATAGAGCCCATCAAGGGGACCAAGATTGAAATTACCATTCAACCCCTTTCTTTGTTGGGGAGTTCAAAGAACGGCCAACGCAGGAAGTTCATTTTAAATTTTGTTTTTATATGAAAACAAAGAAAACGACAGCATTTTTTGTTATTTTTATTTTAAATAATTTATGCGCAATAAATCTGCATTTAAACGAATTTAAATGATAATAAATTTTATTACAAAAGCTAACCACCATCATTATTCAAATAAAACCAAATTTTAATGTCTTACCAAACAAAGAAATAATTATAGTAAAAACATAATATATATATACAACACTGCCTTTAAGAAATAAAGTACTTTTAAAATACAAAAGAAAACAAATAATATTTGTAGAAATTATTTTGTAAAGATAACATCTATTAGAAATGATGACATTGAAACTATTGTCGTTTATAGTTTCCCACTTCCGCAGGTAAGAGGTAGGTTGTGGGACCCACTCCAATTCCAACTAATTATAAATAAAAAATAAAAAATAAAAAATCGTAAAAATTTGTCCTTTTTTTAAAAAAAATAAAATAAAATAATTCATCAATTTTAGATGCCTTTCCTTCCAATTGATTTCTGGAACCTTTAAAAATGGTCCCTTTTGTATTTTGTTTGGTAATTAAATTATTCGGTCTATATTTATCATAATTTTGATGTAAGAAATACATAAAATTAACTTCTTGCTCACTTTATTCTTTCACTTTATCTTTTTTACAACCTCATCCACTTGTATCTTTCACTTTCCACATATATATATATATATATTTATATATATTTTAACGTTTATCTAAAAAAAAAAATGGACAAGACAAAATATCACTCGATCTTTAGCTTTACTTAACATTTTATTTGAAAGAAATTGAGTAGCCATGCGATAGAATGTGACATCCTTAAATGTAGTACCTAATAAGTTCATGAAATATATATTTTTAAATTAGTTTAATTTATATGGTACTAATATTTTTTTTTAAATGTTTGGATTAAAATTAAAGTATAAGGAACGTTCACACCATTAATAGAATTCAAACTGGACAATTTGCTTATGGATGTGATACATAAATCAAAATCAAATCTTTGGATAAGAATAAACTAACACAAAACAGATTTAAAGTAATGTAGACTTATTCAACATATTCTTTCTCTCAAATGTGTTTAAAGATGAGGATGACGACTTTTTATTTTTTCCCACTACAAAATATGACCGCACTATTTATGTTTGAATGATTTGGTCCTAACTAGAATAAAATAAAATATATAATCGAGCCTTCGACCCTCTCTTTTTTTCTTTTTTAATTTTATTTTATGAATTTTGGTGGTTGAATGTTTTATAATTGATGTGTTACTGAGTTCACTCTCTACTCAAAGACAACTATCCCTTTCCTTTGTATGTTTAACTGCGATCCCTTGTTCTACCCAGTGGGGTACATACACAATCATCGAATTTAACGATTAGGTTCAATTATGGTCTCATCGGACACCCAGTGAAAGACTGACATTCAATTATGAAGCAGACACGAGTGAAATTTGTGGCCCCTAAACACAGCGACTGCTGTGTTGCATCGGACTACTAAAAAACTAATACCCCAACACGTTCCTAATCCCCACTCATCAAATTATCAAAATATCGCAACATTGATAGATCACAATTCTTCTACTCTAAATCCGAAACCATATGAATGACGATATATCTATTTATCATTGAACGATTTCATTGAAAACCAATCAAATTACTCAAAATGGGCAACAAAAAAAAAAAAAAAAATCATAATGACGAAGAAGTTTATAGGAGTTAGTCAAACTAAGTTAGAGATTTATTTACCTTTAAGTGGGTGGGAAATCCGAGTGAATATTGAGTGAGCCATAGACAAAGCTTCCCTCAGCCACGTGACCTCCATGTGCCTCTTTGGCTTCGTTTCATCGACAATGCCCCACAGCCGTTCCTCAATTGCCCTTTGATTCCTAAATGTCTTCCCTTTCTCACATTAGTCCTTATCAATAAAATACTCCTTCCCATAAATACTTATCAACTTTGCCTTTTCATTTTCTCCTCAGTTTCGGGTTTGTTCACATAAACATGTTATTTGCATACAGAGTTAGATGTGGATGTGGGAGGAAGGTAATAATTCAAGCTCACTGCTAATAAGCATCGTTCGTTTTGGTCCATTACGTATTGTTGTCAGCCTCACGTTTTAAAACACGTATACTATGAAGAGGGTCAAACCCTATTCCAACCAGTGTCGCGCACTGTCCTAGCAAATATTATCCACTTTTGTGCTAACGTATAACCGTCAGCCTCATGGTTGTTAGAGAGAGTTTTTCCCACTCTTATAAGAAATGATTCGTTCTCCTCAATCGATATGGGTCTCGTAAGAGAAGGGAAGGAAAGGAACGGAAAGGAAAGGAAAGGAACGGAAAGGAAAGGAAAGGCAATGTAATCTTAAAGTTAAAACCATATGAACCAGAGAAAGAAACAACCTAGTAGGACATCAAATGTTACCCAGACAGAGAGTTTGGGTGGAACATTTGCCACTGCTCCAAGCCGAAGTGACAGCTTACTTCAACTTTTGAAGTTTGAAAGCAAAAAGATGATAATAAAAAGGAAGAGTAAGAGAAAGATTTTGTGCTAAGAATCAGCATTTATTTATACTGTCTAATCTTTTGATTAATCGAGGATCGGGTACCCATTACAGCCCAGTTTTTTTGTCTCTGTTCTTCTCAATTAATAATGAAACCTCCATTTTCTTCTAATTATTGCCTACCCCATCTCACCCCCTTTACCTTTATGTATCACTACAATAAACCCATTTATTTGCTGTTAATTTTCTTGTCCATATCCCAATTCTACTCAACTCTCTCTCTCCTTAGCTTCTATTCAAATACCCCCACCCCCTTTCTATGATTTTCTTCTCTTCCTCTCTTGTTTGGCCACAGCAAAATTCTATCTGGGAGTTCTTAGTTTCTTACAATGGGGCTGTTTGGGCGTTTTGTTTCAGTTCTTTTGATGTTTTATCCTGATTTGTTCCTTTGAGAAGGTCCGCCATGGGAAGTAGAGCTTTTTGCAGCCATGGATACTATTGTTTGGCATGTTCTTGGGTATTGGTTTTTTGAGTGGCCACTGACTTGTAAGATGCTTTGAAACTTCGTTGGAATACTAAGAATTGTTTGATTTAACTCTTAAAGGATCATTGTTCATCGTCCTTTCCAGTTGAAGGCAGATCAGGAACAGAGAACACAAGGGTTTGATTGGCACATGAGTGATATGAACTTTCTATTTTCAGTCTCTCTTGTTGTTAGATTCGCTCATCAAAGAACTAAGGGGTTTTGAATTATCAAGTTTCACTGCGGAATTTCATCAAACAGGTTGAAGATCTAAAGAAAATTACCTTTGGCAGCGTCATTCCTGCTGTTGTTTAAAAGTTGTTAGCTGCTCCTATGGCGATGGTGTCCGATCATCACCGTCCCCGTCCCCACCGCCTCCTCCTCGACGCCAACACGACGGAGGCGCCGTCGAATGGAAGCAGAACGCGAAATTCGTATACCAACGAAGCCAATTTCGACACGAACATGGTGATAATCCTTGCCGCATTACTCTGCGCATTGATTTGCGCTCTAGGATTGAACTCAATCGTTCGCTGTGCACTTCGCTGCAGCCGGCGATTCTCCTTCGAGACAGGCGGCGGCACAGCCTCGCGCCTCGCCGCAACAGGGCTGAAGAAAAGCGCATTACGCAAACTTCCGGTCACCGTATACGGGTCGGAGTCGGGTCTAGGGATTCGAGAAACGGATTGCCCTATCTGCCTGGGAGATTTCATCGCCGGAGAGAAAATCAAAGTGCTTCCAAAATGTAACCATGGATTTCACGTTCGATGTATCGATACCTGGTTGGCTTCCCACTCGTCGTGTCCGACCTGTCGTCAATCGCTGTTCGAACAGCAGTCAGCTTCTGAATCAACGGAAGCTGACGCCGGAAACCGACCCGCCGGAAATCCATCAGCTAGCGGCCAAGGTGAGATCTCGATACCCATAGATCAAATCAGCTGATTTCAAGGGCTGCCATTTCCATTTGCATATAAATTCTTTAATTGTTTGCAGCTTTTAGCCTCTTCTTTTGGGTAATAATCTGGATTATACAATAATCAATATAATTAATGGTTGCCTTGTGAACAATAAATATAATTTGCAAATTTTGAGAAAATTAGATTATTCAAACTCGTATGTCGTTCTAAATTACTTGCTATGTTCTAATATAATCATTATATTAATGACATTTTTATAAAATTGTAATTTTAAAAATCTTATGCTTTTAATTGAATTTAATGTTTTAAGAGATTGAGAAATTGGCATATTTGCTCAACCAAATCTAACGATTAAATAATTGTTCGACGATCTACTTCGACATAGGATAAGGTATTATTTTAATTCATAAAGTTCAGTATGTGGTTATTATAAATTAAAGTGTATATATGTATATATATTTTTTTATTTTTTTTGTTATTTTATAATATTTTTTAAAAATTTATTTTAAAGAAAATTTGACTATGGGTCGAGAAAAATGCCATTTTATTTTTTCTTTTTAAATAAATAACTTCCCTTTTTTATTTTAGTTTGAGAATATAGTGAGAGTAAATTTTACCCGAGTAGATATTGTCATATTTAGATTTTTACTTTTGACTTTTTTACGGGCTTCTCTCATGTTTTTAAAACATGTACGATGTTAGGGAGAAGTTTCGACACCCTTATAAAGAATGTTTTGTTATTCTCTCTAACCGATGTGAGATCTCACAGTCCATCCTCCCTTAGAGGCTCAACGTCCTCGTTGACACACTGTCCAGTGTCGGGCTCTTATACCATTTGTAACAGTATAAGGCCACCTTTGATAGATATTATCCGTATCATACTCACGATTTTAAAATGGGTATGTTAGGGAGAGGTTTCCATACCTTTATAACAAATATTTTTGTCATCTTCTCTGGTTGATATGTGATGTCGTAACTAATTGAATTATTATTAAGTCGACAGAAACGTGGGACGAATTAGGGAGTGAAAGAATTTTTAAAGTGTGACACATACTTATCAAATAAACACAATTAAAGTAGAATAGGGTTGTATAATTAATTGAATTTAATGTAGTTTGGTGAGTAGAAATGTGTCTTTCATAAGCTCAAATTTAATAACCATTAATACAAAATTGGAAAAAGAAAATGGCATCACGGGGCCCACACAACATAAATGGGATGCCATTCCATTGATGGGATTTATTTGAGAAAGCCATTTCCAACCATAACTTTCTTTAAACCCTAAACCAAAGGAGGAAAGCAAATTACAAAATTAAAGGGGAACAATAAAATGGATAATAATTATTTAAAAGAATAATGTTTTCAAAAATAAAATATAAATATAATCCTCAACTCAAATATGTCCACACTCCTCAGGCCCATAAACTCCATAAAGCCCACACGTTGAAAAGGCCTTAAATAAGTGTCAATTTTTATTTTTGCCAATTCAAGAACTAATTTTAATATTAAATAAGTGTTATTAATTTATTGAACACATAAAAAAAATTGTTGATAATTGAAACAATAAATTTTTAGATGGATTAAAATTTTAAAAGCAGTCCAGGTTTATTTCTGTGCAAGCTCCATCAGTGCTGATGAGTCAGCATGGATATGCCGACGTGGACTCAAAACAGATTTGATTGGTCAGAATTCACCGAAGGCAGAGACCAAGAAGCGTGGGCGCTTTTGAACTCCATGCATATTCCTCATGCCACCACGTGCCATGTCAGCAACTCATCCCCATCCACGTAGGACCCACTCATCGCTAATGAATCAACGGCCACGATCAAAAGTCCCAGCGGGTTACCCTTTTAAATTCCTTTTAATTCACCTTATTTTCGCGTGTAAAACTCGTGGAAACCCCCCCAAGCCACGTTCTTTTTTGCTGGACCTCGTGGCAGTTTCCTCACTGAACACGCCATAAATTCCCTACATCAACCTCCACCGTAATCACCAGAACTCCACCAATTGCGTTCGACACAAAGACAATGTGAGGGTAAGATCGTCATTTGAAATGAGAAATGAAGGCAGCTGCACGGAAATAAAATGATGCATATCACAGAGAAGCATAACAAAGTCGGAATTCCGAGTGGTGAAAGAAGACCCGAAGCCAACGAGTTTAAGACTGCCGGGACTTCTCTCTGATCAAAATCATAACAAAAAAAGCAAACCAAATTTGACCATTTAAATGCCAACAAATTTCTAGTTTCGTTTTCGAGTTGCGCGATTGGTTTGATCCTTTTCGGAACTGAATTTAATCCCTTCGATTTATCCAGTCTCGTTGCCTCCACCACGCCGTCTGCTTCAACCACAATCGTTTTCGATCGAAAAGCAATTCCAAGAAGGGAAGGCCATCGTCTTCCCCATCGGCCAATTGCTCATTTCTTGTTTTTGCCTATCCGCTGCAGAGTCTGAGATATCAAATGGCTTCTTTAGGAATTCGATGTGGAGGAAATTGCGGTGTATTAGACCGTCGTTATGTGAATGTTCACGACGGATGTGATCAGAAAGCAGGTCCTCGTTCTTTGGCGGTTTCCACCGGAGGATTGAGGAAATCGAGCAGTTCCGTTTCTACAATGAAGAGTTTGCAGTCGGTGAATCGCCATGTGAAGGACAGAACAGACAGCAACGAGGTGATTTCTCGCGATAAGTTCGATGAATGGATGAAGGAATCGGTAGTTAACATTGTAAAAAATCTTCGAGAAGCGCCTCTGTTTCTACGAGTTTACACGACGGATGAGGACGGCGAAGCAGCGAGATTCGAAACGGAGAAGGCGGTGGAGGAAGATCGTTGGCCGATCTTAGAAAAGCAATGGAAAAGTGGAGCGGCGCCGACGCCGGAAGGCATCATGTTCGTTGAAGAGCTTGAAGACGAGGATTACGAGGACGGCGAGTCGAAAGCGTGGGGGATTGTAATACAAGGCAGAGGCGTTGAGCGTGGTGCGCCGGTTTGTTACCTGTTGAAGACGAGTAGAGCGGCGGGGCTAGGAATGTGGTGCACGCATTTCTGTCTGGTTAGGGTTAAGAATTTCAGAGAGACGACCAAATCGCAGCTTCAGAATTGTTGGTTGGTGCAGAATCAGTAAGAGATGAAGCAGATGCAGTTGCTACACTCATAATTCCAAATCAATTCAATACGTAATAACACACACTTGTGGAGTAATAATGGTTCATACAATTTTTATTTCCTTACTTTCTCTCGTTCGATCGAAAAATCATCCTTCTCTCTCATCGGAGATGGAAGCAGGGGGGGAGAGAGAGAGAGAGAGAGAATTAGTTATTTCTAGTTTTTATTGTTAATTACTTTTTAATTTTAATATCTAATTAGTTATTTCCAACCTTGTTTATTTTCTCATCCAAGCTGGCTTTTCGTTTGTCATAGTTCAAATAGCAAACATAATATTGAGTTGTAATTTTAAATGTTTTTTGAGAATATAATTGAATTATTGTGTATAGTTCTGTTAAGATTCAATTAATTATTTTATTTATTCATAATAGTTAATTAATTTGGTCAACCCAATATAAAAGTCATTAATTTGGGCCTTCACCATCTTAATTTTTTAATTAAATTAATATTTTAACCAAGTCTTAAATATATATTTTTTTAGTTTAAGTTGGATTTTCAAGTTCAATAATTTTATTTATTGAATTTTCAACAATTTTATTCGCATGTTTTACATTTTTATTTCTTGAATTTCCGAACTCAAAAAATGTAATTTTATTTTATTGTTATTTTTTTAATTTTGATAATTGACTTTTTTTTTTTTCGATTGAAATTGTCCATGAAGGAATATTGTTTACTAATTAATTTATTTTTTTTGATAAATAATTTTAAAACGGAGCCCTCACCGGACCACGCCGTCTCTCCGGACGTAACGAGGAAGGAGGAAAGAGACTATACCCGCGTTTCCACACTTCGTTGATTTGACTTTTCCATCGAAGACTTCTCCTTCCACGTACTTTCCTCGTTGAATTCAGAATCTTCAACAATGTGGCGTGTTTCCGCCATCTCGAGTTTATCGCGGTTCTGCTTGATTCGCCCGTCGTAGAAAGGCGGCAGATCTTTCGCGGCGATGAATCGTGATTTGGTGCTCGTATTCGTGTTCTTTGTTCTCATTCTCGTCTCTCCTGGATCCGGTGCTTCTCTCTCTGACCGTATTTGGAATCTTCGTCTCCGCTTTTCGCTTTCGAAGGATTCTCCCGAGGTCTGTTTGAATTGGATTCTGGATCTCCTCTTTTCATCTATTGATTTTAATGCATCTTTTGGATTGTACTTTGAAACTTATATTTCTCCTTTTTTTTTTTTTTTTTTAGCGTATAGCTCCAGCTCCTGGTCCTAGCTCTGTTATCAATGGCAAATTGATTGGGGGCGTCCCGATAAGTTCTCCAACTCCTGCAATTCCTCCATTTCCCAGTTCAACTGATGGTTTTACCTCAGAGAAGTGCGACAGGAACAAGACTTGCCACGATCTTAAGAAAATGACTGCATGCCTTCAGTTCGCAGAACAAGGTAATTGCGTTTTTCTTCCTTTTTAGCTTCTATCATGAGTTGCTTTTCTCTGCAAATAAATTAAGCCTGTGATTTGAGAGGATTGCACCTCTTTTTAATATAGAGCGAACACACTTCCCATGATGTTCTATGCGTATTGGTTACTGAAGTGGGATTTTTTGTTTGCGAAATTCTCTTGCTATATATTTTTTTTTTTTTTTTTTTTAAATCTTTCCCGTTTCTAATGACCAACTTAATATGTAGTTGTTATTTTGCTGATAATAGCGCCCCTTACTTGTAACGATGTTACTTTTAGCAACCCTGCCAATGAAGTCAGCTTTGGTAGAACTAGAAGCTAGGGGATGTGAGGGGTTATTTTCCAATTAGTTTATGAGGGAAACATAAATAGTTACTATAGGAAGCATATCGTGATAGTAGCAGGATGTCTGTAATGTACTCAAATACATTGAAGAGTTCTATCAGCTCGTACCTGTAACAACCTTGCTGATTCACAGTCCCAACAAGTTGCTCATGATCATGTATTGTGAACCAACAAGTTTTCATTACCTAATTGTTATTGATTTGTACGTGGTTATTAGGATCAAAAGTGGTGGGGAAATTTTCCTGAGAGGGAACTCTATCGTCCCATTGTCAGTTAGGAATGCTTTTAAAGGCCTAAGTGATTGAATTGTCCGTGATACGAATATTTGCCTTATTCTATTAGGCTGTCAATGCTTGTGTCGTGCAAAGTGTTCATAGGGGAAAGCGGATTATTCGCGAGTTCATTGGTTGGGGTGATAACAGTAATGTGTTGGGTTCCCTCTTCGAACCTTCAAGTATCAATAAAACACACTCAAACAGCAATAGACAAGAACACTGTTCTATTGAGGAATTCCTGCAAGAGTTCAACTTTCTCAACACCGAAATTACAACAAAACAGAAATATTAAGTTGAAAAGACAAAGATAACTCCCACTATTCGAGAGAGTTGGTTCCTCTCCTCCCAGGCGACAATTTTCCCCAAAGTTCCACACCGCTGACCACTTTCCCCTACAAAAACCATGGAATGTCCTTTTCCGTGTCACTATATGCCTACGATAGGAGGGGTAAGAATGGAAATCCAGAAGGGATAGATAGTTAGCGGGCAGGGTCTTATTTACCAATATCATAGCTGTGTTGTGAAGCATAGTTTCATGCCAATGATTTCTGAAATTTGGAACGAATATCTGCTTAGAATAGTGGTTAAAAACTTAAAACCTTAAAGATTGTATTGGAGGTTGGCAAGATAAAAGAAAACCTCGGTTGGAAGGACATATTGGAATATCATTATAGAAAATACCAAATGGACTGCCGTAATTGCAAGACATGAAAAATCTCATGGACTTGGTGCCAGGTTTAGTGCTTCCTAGCCACCTCTCTTAAGAATTGGTCCTAGCAAGTATGCACTTTATAGGCACCTGCTAGAGTTTGAATATAAATATCGTTACAGGCCTTAAGGGTGTTGCTGATGGGTTGCCTTAAGGGTATTACTGGTTCAGTTCCTCATGTTTTTTCTTGTGAAAAGCAATGCTGAACTAACCATAATGGCATAAAATTTTTAAAAGCTAAGTTGTAATTCCAATTAAACAGACCAAAATCCAACTAACTGAAATTGACTTGACTTATCTATTTTAAAATTCGACTATAACTAACCTTATTGGTACCTAATCAAACTGACAATTCTGTTAAGTTTTTGGTTGGTTGTTGGTTTCGACATGGGTTTTTAACCCATCTATTTGGCCTAGCTAGAACTTCGTCAAGTGCCAACCTTTTCACTGCAAGAGAATGGTTTCTGGTAATTGTATGTGGGCATCTCAGCAACAGACAAGATCACAACTCAAGTACAGCTTTCTATTAACGAGGATCAAGATATGCATCACAGGATGGGCCAACTCCAAATTGCAGTTATGAACTTTGGGGTTGGTAGGATTTTATTGGAAGTTTATTAATGTTCCGCAGCACTAATTGCTCTATTGACAGGCTGCCTGAGGAAGAATTGTTTCTTCTGTTTTGCCTTGGGCTGACTTTCACAAGATATCAACAATCCTAACTTCAGGCAGATATCTTGTGAGGTATTGAAGGCGGGTCAAGAGCACCTACAATCAACTGTTGTATGGTCTAGGTTAGGCATTCAACGACAGGGAAAGTTATTTTATGCAAAAGTAATTTATCCCATTTGTCCAATGTCTTTCACCAAGATTCCAAAATTCCTAGGTCTAAGGACAGGCTTTCTTGGATGTATCAGCTTTGTAATCGAACATCAATCTGGAGCCAGTAACTTGAAAATGCGGAAAATAATCTTATTGCTAACTTTGAAAGGAGAAGTCATTTTGATAATGACAATTTCCACATATTTGGGAGTTTTTTCATTCAAAATAACCAACCATGCTTACCTACTTTGCTCAGGAGCAGTTTATTAACGACCTTCATTTTTAACAAGATTTTTCTGATCTAGCTGCAAATCGGGATGTGAGTAATTTTGTGAGATGATGTGCGGTCTTGCGAAATTACTTAATTTAGGCGATGTCTTTCATGCGTTCTAAGAAGCTAAACGGCTGGTAAGTGGGAGGTCAAGCGTGAAGGAAAAAATACACCATGACCATGAAGTGTTGGAGACGAAAGAAGTAGTTGCTAGCTTTATATCCTAAAAGAAGTACTGGTAATCTTAATGCGCTAGTGTGTTCCTTTTGTCTTAGACCACTTATTACTTTTATTTCAAGCTGATTGTTTTTGAAATATTGTTTCTCCATACTCAGCAGACCTCCTAACACTAATCCTAATGTTCTTTTATACCAAGGTTTGTGCTTTCATTAACTGGTGCTTGTCCCCCCTTTAGCCCTTTTTAACATCACCTCCATGCCATACCTGTCTTTCAAACGTTGATGAGATGACTGTTTCAAACAATTTCCCCCCTCGGGGAGTTAAAATTCAGTGTAACTTCAGTTTATGTTAGCCTTCCGAAGCCAGTATTGCTAAAAGATTGTTTTCTCACAGCGATGGTGGAAAAATATCTTCTGATCCAAAATGATGGAGAGACTTCTCTGAAAGTGAATGTTATAGTTTCAGATGCTAAATACAAGGAGGTACAAGTTCCTGAGCATCGTGCTAAAAAGGTACTCGTTAATCTTTGCTGGATGTTCACGAGAATAGTTAACTTCTCTTTTAGTTAGGATAACAGTCAGGAATTTGCTACCCAAGGCAACACAATGGTTTCTGTAAATCTTGGTTTCTCGAACCCTAGAGGGTGTAACTAGAGATTCATTTATGCTCCATATTCTATTTCAGGTTAATGTTTCAGACATTCCAGAAACTTCAACGATTATATTAGATGCTGGAAATGGGAAGTGTGTAATTCACGTAGGATCACCAACAAAAAACGGCAGCATTGTTAAGCAGACCTCTTCCTATGTAACCCATTTAAACCTCATATCCGGATCCTACCTACTATTTTCAATTATTTTGATCATTGGAGGTGTCTGGGCATGCTGCAAAATGAGAACCAAGGAACGCCATGCCAATGGAATCCCATATCAGGAGCTTGAATTGGCAGAGCACGACTCTTCTCCAACCAACGATTTGGAAGCAGCAGAAGGTTGGGATCAAGGCTGGGACGACGACTGGGACGAGTCGAAGCCTGCAAATAAATCCAGTTCTGACATGAAGGCAAATGGATCAAATGGTATTAACTCAAGAACTTCCGAGAGAAATGGATGGGGAAATGATTGGGACGATTGAGGCAATAAACTGCTAAAAAATCTACGAGCACCTCAATGGTGAAAGGTCAGTAAACTTGGTGAAAATAGAAATTTTTTAGCAACAGGATAGTGAAAAGAAGAAAATTCTATGTGATAAAAAGCTGTGAGCCACTTTTTTATTGTTCAATTACAAGAGAGAAAATGTATGCTTATCACAATAGATCTCAGTTTTCCTGTTAGTAGAGATGGAAATTGGAATTTGGAAAGAGCAATAATGTAGGTTTTTAAGAAAGAGCATTGCAATGATCAGAGTATTTGCTTTGTAATCGTAAGTGCTAGCGTGCTTACATAGATCAAGAGGGTATCATTTGGCCCCTCAATAAAGTGCAAACCTAAAGAGAAAAGGTTTTGAAGTGCGCAGTTCTTTTTGTTCCCCACTTCCTCATCATCCGCTCCAAGTTTGTTCAGCAATCAAGTTATACTCAATCCCTCAAATATTCTCTCCAATGCAACTCTTTTTGTTTAGTGGGGGAGAATTCAAATATTCAAATATCTCATAAACCCTTTTTCCTTTTCTCGTAGGGGAGAATTCAAATATCTGATATCTTTATCGATAAATATATGTTTTAGGTTAGTTAAGCTATACTCATATTGGTTCTCCAATCCAACTCTTCAGTGATACAAACATTCTTGGACATCTCATAAATAGCTAATGTTTGAAGAATTCTTTTAAATCAAATGAATGTCATAAAATCTCATATCCTTAGTTTCTTTTTATTAGGACTGATTAAATACAAAATTAAAATTTTATGAATTAAGAACTCCATAAAATTTGATGTCATAAAAAAGGGATACAAAGGTAATCGGCTTGAAAAAGAAATGATAAGAGCATGTGCCAAAGGCCATCTTAGTTAATGCATGAAAATGTGAAGTTTTGCTTGACCCATAATACTTAATTATTTAGTTGCATGTCTTAGTTCACTTTTTTGGACAGCTCATTGATGGTGCAGCCTCTGCACATGGCCATCATCAGTCTTATGTACGCTTCAAATTAAAATTAAGAAACAATTTAATCCCTTCCTTCTATGATATCATCATTATTTATTATTCTTTTTCTCATAGTTTATTATTAATATTTTATTGCATTTGAAGATAATTGTTAAAATACTTTCCTCTTATTGATTGCTCCAAAGTGGAATGAGTCTTGCTTTGGAATTGGGACATCAAAAAGTAAAAACAAGGAAGAATTTTAAAGATAATGGCAGCCTTTCCCCCCCAAAACCATACATTGATAACAAAGAAAAGCATTAGTAGCATTATTAAACTTCAAATTCTGAGATTATGGGGCAGACACAATGACATAATGGAAGAACTTTATTATAAATAAATAAATAAATAACCCAAAAGATTTCAAAAAAGATACTCGAGGAAGAACATGAATCATGGGAGAGAGATCTTGATTCTCATGTGTGGTGTAGTATAGGGAAACTTTTTCAGTGGCAATAGGGTTTCTCTGTTTACAAAAACTGTGGTTTCTGAGCACTTTGGGTTATTCCATTCAGTACTCACAGCCCTTTTGGTCCCAAGTGGGTGATGAGAATTATGACATTTCCTACACTCTCATCTCACTTTTTGACCTTTTTACATCCTGCTTTTACTCATTCTTCTCTCTCTCACATGATCTTCATGAAAAAAACCAAAACAAAAGTTCACCCTGTTCTTATGATCTTGGTTTAAAATAATTATACAAGAAAACAGAACAAATAATTCACCCTAGATTTGAAATTTGGTTAAACTTATGATCTCAGTTGATAAGATTTGAATATGGGTTTATATTACAATGAGAATTGAATAAAATCTCATGTGTTGAGTAAAGAGCTGAGGCAAGACAGCATCTTCTAAAAGTTCTCATAGCACAGTTTATATATTCTTATTGCCTGTTATCTCTCTGCATTCTTCTGTTAAAGTCGTTCCAGGAAAGGCAAGAATGTTGCAGAAAGATTGTGATGTTTGATCTTTAAGATATTCTCCTCCCAATAAAAGTATCAACTTCAAAACTAACCAAATGTAAATGTAGATCAGTTGTTTCTTGTTCTAAAAAGGAAAAAACTAACAAAATGTAGATTATGTCTGAGTTTATACCAATCTACCAACTTTCAAAGGAGATTGTACAAGCTGATGCTTCTTCTATCAAGATCTTGAAATGGATAGATGATATGAAAGATAAGTGAACAGTTAAGATTTTCGATTAGGGACCCGAATTGGAAGCCGGTGAAGAGGAATCCGGAAAACTCAAAACATACAGAAGAAAACTACTAAATACAACAGGAATTAACAGAGCTAGAACAAAAGAAAAAGAAACAGAAAACTCTCAAACAATTTTTTTTTATGTTTTTCATCTACCTTAAGATCACCGAACAGACCGGATTCTTCTTCGCCGAATGACCTGTGTTGAATCCCCTTGAGATTTATAATAAGAAACCAAACTGGATTTATCCCAATTCTTCTTGGCCTTCTGATGGACATCTGATAAGCTCTAATATATTAACAACCTCTGTCATATCAGGTCGGTTTGATGGCACCTGTGAGGTGCATATCAAGCCTAGTTTCACTACTGGTATGGCCTCCTCAGATGGGAAATTTCTCTGGAGCCTCCCATCAATGCATTCCTCCACCCCACCTTCTTCCAGCGCTCGTCGAACCATGTCGCAGAGTACCACCACATCGTCTTCCATGTACTCTACAGGTCTCTTCCCCGTTACCACCTCAAGAACCAGAACTCCAAATCCATACACATCACATTTCTCTGTTATCTTAACTGTTTTGCAGGCAAATTCAGGTGCCATATAGCCAAGTGCACTCTGTATCTTACTGCTCAACACGTATCGATCAAGCATTGGCAACAACCTTGCTAGGCCGAAATCTCCAACTTTAGGCTCGCCTGAACCATCAATCAGAACATTGCTTGATTTTATATTGTAGTGGATGATGTTCATTTGGTGCAAATGAGCCAAGCTTTTCGCGGTTTTGAGGATTATGTTAAATCTTTCATTCCATGAAAGGATGTTTCCACCCAATCCTTCATGAAGCTGTTTATATAAACTCCCTCCAGAAACAAATTCGTATATGAGGAGCTGCAGAGATGGAGTCCAGTAATAACCTTCTAAAGCCACAAGATTTTGGTGCCTAACCTTCCCCAATTTCTTAACCTCCCTTTCAAACTCTTCTTGAGATTTGACAAGACTTGAAACTGTGAGCTTTTTTATTGCAACCGGGTGCCCATCACGAAGAACAGTCTGGTAAACCGCTCCAAATCCTCCACGGCCAAGCTCACAATCCTTGTTAAGGAGGGCATGTGCACCGGTACTGAAGTCAGGATCTCCCGAGAACATGACCAGCTTGCCAGAATTGGCATCTGTAGTTGGAGAGTTGCTGAAGTCATCTCCCCCAGAAAACGTGATGGCTGCTTCAGGACGATTTGCAGAAGACCGAACATGGAAGTTAAGGACGGTGATTGCAACTACACCGACAAGGATAACAGCAGCTGCACCAATGGCAATGAGTGCAGAGATGCTGAGAATGATTCTTTTGTGACCAAGAGTTGAAGGTAATGAAGGAGAACCAGAGTCAGAAGATGAGTTGGGGTTTAGAACAATAGGCTTTGGAAGGACACCAGGGCAAGACTTTTTGACAATAGAACCACAAAGAGAAGGATTTCCAGCCACAGAGGAAGGGGAAATTGTATTGAAAAAGCCACCTGCCGGCAGTTCTCCTTGCAGATTGTTGTGAGAAATGTTGAATAAAATAAGGTTGGGAAGATTGGCTAACTGTTTTGGCAGTGCACCACTGAGATTGTTTGCTGATAAGTCCACAACTTGAAGATTGGTCAGTTGAGACAATGCTGCTGGTATGGAGCCACTTAACCTGTTTTCCGATATGTCCCTGCAAAATTTAACCCATATCTAAGAGCAAGACTCTCTCACATTGTACCTCTTGAAAATCAAATGAAACATCAGAGCAAAGACCACTTACAAAGTTACAAGTGAAGAACAGTTCCCAATCGAATTTGGAACTTCACCTTCCAGAAAATTCTTCTCCAGTCTCAATTCTTTCAACGATTCCTCTCCGCCGAGCGTTCCGGGAATGCTTCCATTCAGCTGGTTCTCACTCAAGTCAAGAAAAACCAAGCCCTTCATGCCTCCAACACTCTCTGGAATAGCCCCAGCAAATGAGTTCTTACACAGGTTCAACACCTGCAAGTTACTTAATATCCCAATCTCAGGTGAAATTTCACCAGAAAGTGCATTGTGAGACAAATCCAACACTTGAAGATTAACAAGAGCTTTTCCCACAGGTGTAGAAAGAGAGCTTCTTTTGACATCAGAAGGCAATACATTTTGAGAACCCAGCTTCAGAATCCAGGCCGGAAGCACACCAGTGAGAGAGCCATGGCCGAGATCCATGGCTGAAAGGTTTTGAGAAGGAAGTACGGACCCTGCCAAGCTGCCAATTAAACCATTCTCAGAAAGATTCAAAACCTTCAGATTTTGAAGATTCCTGAATGAACTTGGAACCGGACCAGAAAATCTATTCCCTGAAAGATCCAAGATTTCAAGGCCTTCCATTTCACCAATCCATTCAGGAACCTTCCCTTCAAATAGGTTTCTTCTTAAATTAAGAGTACTGCACAAACTAAGCCGCTGCATTGTCGCCGGAATGTCGCCGGAGAAAGAATTCTCACTGAGATCAACAGACCTCAAGAGCAAACAACTCCCAATCCCATCTGGGATCTGTCCAGAAAACCGATTCTTCCCCAAATTAATAGCTCGCAAATTATTCATACCTTTCACCTCCAGTGGAATTTCACCTTCCAAAACATTACCAGATAAATCCAAGGACCGAAGCCCAGTCAAGGACCAAATCCCAGAAGGTAATGAACCAGAAAACTGATTATAAGATAAATTAACAGCAGCAAGACTGACGCAAGAGCCCAAACTTTCGGGGATTTTCCCTGAAAGTTTGTTCTTAGCCAAAGAGATTACTCTCAACGACCCACATTGCCGGAAGAAATCGTCCGGAATCATCCCATGAAAACCGTTGCCGCTTAAATCGACCACTCGCAGATTTTCAAAGCGAGCATTATTGGGACTCAAATTTCCAGTAAGATTGTTGTTCGAAAGAGAGAGTTTACGAAGAAACTGCAGCTGAAGAAGACCACGGCCAAGCCTGCCATTGAGAGAGAAGCCATCAAGATCGAGCTCCACAACTCTATTGGATCTGGGGTTGCATTTTACACCAACCCAATTACAGGGGTTATCGTCATCTTCATTCCACGACGCGAGTTTCCCTTTAGGGTCTTCAATGTCAGCCTTGAACACAATCAGGCCCAAAACGTCGTCGTTCAGAGGTGGGTTCAGAGATCTCACCAACACCGGAGCCACAACGAACAAGACGAACAGCCCCAGTAGCCTTCTCATCTTCAAAAATGGCACCACTATGCGCTAATTTCAAAGAAACCCCAAAGCCATGCCAAAAACTCAAAACTTTACCAAGCACCCAAAAATCAGTAGTATCCCCAGCTACAAGACCTCAAAATTTTCCGTCGCAGAAAGAAAAATGTAAAAAGGAAACGACAAATTTGCTTCGAACGGCTAGATTTAGAGTTAGCAAGAAGAATCACATGAACAGAAGCAAAGAACGGAACGAAGAAATATAAAGACCCCCCCTCGTTGGTTAACGAAGAACAAAAAAAAGCCTTTAACTCAGAGCTTCAAATAAGTTGCTTCAGCTCAAACCAGAGTATATAGCATCTAAACATTTCCTTCACTAACACTCTCTCTCTCTCTCTCTAGTTCGCTCTGTAATCCATTTCTGAAAGGGAAAAATAAATGGAAGTTTTATTCTTTATCAACGGAAAAAAGCGAAGTGGGGCGCCGAGGGGGAGACGAGGTCTCAATCAATACAGATTATGGACACGTGGTTCTGCCAGAGTGGTAAGGCCTCCGATGTGGCAAACACGTAGTCTTTTTCAGCCAAAATGGCTTTTGACATGGTGGTACACGTGGCACATCTTCATTAGCTGAGCTTGGAATGCCAATTATCGACGAACTACGCAAACGCCCTTCTTTTTTTCACATAATTACCGTTTTACCACCCGACTTGTCATCTCAACTTTTCAACGGCGGAGAGATTGACCGAAGGAAAGATTAACGAGAAACTAACAACAGTTAATTCCCGAATTGTGTAATGATAATTAGATTAGTATTTAATTCATCAACGCTTCAACCATGATTGGTTTAATTAAATATTTAACTCTCTTTATTAATAAATAAAATCTATGTACTATTATGATCTCGTCTGTTTTTGGATATGATTTAATTTTGAAGTCAATAATAATTAAGGAGCAGTGGCAATTTAAGTAAAATTGACGAATTTGGAGGCGAAAGGTAGAGAGGGGAAAAGGAGTTGGGTGTGCGTGTAGTTAGGTGATACGAAAATAAAGCAAAGGAAAAGAAAGAAAGCAGCCATAAAAGCAGGTTGGTGGGAATAGTGGGCGGTGGGAGGGGTAGAAACGGTATTTACAAAATAAGTGCAATAAAAGCAAGGTGGAAGGAGAAAGTAGAGTGGCGGTGAAGTTGTAGAAACTTAGTTTATAATAATGAAGGGATTCTTCTTTTAATAGTTGGAGTTCAGAAGTTCATATTTTAAATCACCACATTCATCAAGTCATCCGTACAACATATGTTATACGATTTATGTTTCCGTCCCGAATAAGGTCTAAAGAGGTTGAATTGAGTTAACCTAGGTCCGACCTACTGCTCAAGGTGAAGGGAAAGGTCTCACCTCAATCGAGCCCTTTGCCCCAAATTTCTTATTCCAAAACATCCATTTAACTTATATTGAGCTTGTTTTGCCCCAATTTTATGTAGCAATTAAAATAGAAATTTGTTGGTAAAATAAATCAGGAGAAAAAAAGAAAAGGGGAAAATTGTAGGTGGGTGAGTGAATGAAGCAAAAGAGTCCTTTGAGCAGCTTTTGAATTAAATGCTTCCCTTAAAAGAGGGAGGGCAGGGGAGAGGGCAGTCAGTCTCAGAGGGGACCTCACCCCTATCCAAACCCTACTGCTCCTCCATTCTCTCCCTTTTGCTTACATTTTTATACCATCTTTAATTTCCTTCTAATTAATGATTATAGAATGCATTTATCATTCCAATTCTATATATCATTTCAAGTTGTTATTTATGCTAAAAAAAATTATTAAACTTTTCATGTTTAGAATTTTTTACAATTATTCAAATTACTTTCGTATATTGGTATGCAATGAAAATATTTATGTATATATGACGTCAGCTAAAGTTTCAGTACAATATTAATCTGAACCCTCATATGTAATGATTCATGGAGCTTGGATCTCATCATTTTTTCCTTATCTGGCTTCTCTCTCATCCTCGCTTGTGTTGGTAACCGACATGTCGTAACTGGACTGGGTCGCTTGGATGACAGTGTCAGAGGGACCAACGACATGTAGTGCATGCTTTAAGGGCAAAAAAGGTAACATTTCCCCTTTTTCGTTTTATTTTTTCCTCTACTGCAGACTACCGCCTTTTTGTTTTTTTTTTTTGTCTAAAAATTCATAAAATAAATGACACGTGTAATTTTCTAAAAATATTAAAATTTGATAATTTTCCGAAAAAGAAAGAGTATAATTTGTCAGTCGTATTTAATTTTTAAATCATATAATATCAATTAAAAGAAGAGAAAAAAAATGCCAACGAAATTCTCGTACTTTAATAATAAAGAAAAGTCAAAGTTAACAGAGCAGTTAAATCATAAAAAACGGAAAAAAAAAAAAAAAGGTAGGCGAAATATTTAAAGTGGTGGGGCCCGAGGGAACTCGAACGGCGTGAGGAAACGGCGTGCAATTGACGCCGACAGCCTGGTACGCCGTTTAGCGTTCCCCGAAAAGGGTATGCTAATTCCAAGGGCTAACAGAAACAGAATGTGGAGAATGTGATGTGTAAGTGGGCCGGGTCGGGTGGAGTTGGATAATCTATGGGTATACTACCCATAATCGAATAAGTGGTGAGAAATGTTTATATTTTAAATAAAATAAAATATCCTGTAAATACAGGGAAAATTTAATTTTTAAATAATTTTAAAAATCCTATATATTCTCACGAGGCAGCAAAACTCCGGACAAGAAGACGACAAACCAATTCACGGTTGGCTTTTACTTTTCTTACCATTGGCGTGTTAAAAAACGTGCCAGCAATAATATCCCACTCCTATCTAAATTTAATATAATAAAATATATTACATTTTTTGTTAATAAAAAATATCCAAAAATATATAATCCTGTTAATAAAAATATTATTACCACGAACAAATATTTATTAGGCATGTATATAATTGAATTATTAATTTATCTCTGCACAAAATAAATTCAATCAGTTGAAAATATAAATTATATTATTATGGACCGAGCTATATTGATAATGGTCAACTTCACGTATTTTAAATATAAAAGTTCATATAGAATTTTTATGTACGATGGGTTCCAACACATGCATTCAATTTTTTTTGTCTTTTAACTCGTTAAGATTAGGTCAATACAGTTCTAAAATATTTAAAAATTCATCATTTTATTAAATTATTGATTTTTTTTTTTTGTTTTTTTTGTTTTTTTTTTGTTTTTTTGTTTTTCTGGTTGTCATATTTGTATACCTTTAACTGTTCCAAGAAAATGGCTACAAAAAGTAGTATTTCTATGTCGAGCCTGGAGGTTCAAATAGTTGGGCCGCTCAAGATAAATGGGCCTAGATTAGGATCTGGGGCTCGGGTTGCGATCCGCTATAGGCCCATATATTCAAGCGACCTTAATTGTCCCATGTTTCATCGTGAATCTGTTCATATATATTGAAAAGTTAAATGACTATTTTGCCCTCTTACAATGTAAGAAAAAGAATAGAATGGAGAAGACTATTGTCAATCAATCACGATGACACGTGGAGCATTCTGATTTTGAAAAGGTGAAGTCCACCTCATCAGAAGAATCCGACGGTCAAAAATTGATTCCCGATTGATATGGTGGCTAGAACCGAATCCTTCTTATAAAAACTTCATGGATTTTGTATTAGGTTTACCATCAGAATTGGAAGAGGAATTCAGAGAGAAAAAATGGCAGGTGAATCAACTTTGTTCAAGTTCTTGAGCCCGGGACGCCGTTTCCAATCCACGGACATCCAAGCCGCCGCCGGCTGGGGTGTCGCCGCTGCCACAACTGCTCTATGGGTCGTTCAGGTTTTTTCCTTTCCTAAATTCATTGATCTGTACTATTATTTCTGGTTTTCGGAGATTTATGTAGTGGATCTTTTGACTCTCTATGTTAGAATAAAGGATGCATCGATCTTCTTGAAAGTTGATTCTTGATTCCGTTAACGATTTCTATTTCTAGTCTTGGACGATTTACCGTAGCGTATTTGTTATTTCTATTTTCACAATTTATCTTTGACTTACTTTGCCACCAGCGTTAATTTTGGTTACGGGATTAGATATCATTTTCAGCTGGCCATTCGTAGTTGAGATCTGGAAGAAATGTATTCCTATGAACTATGGTGTCTATGGGCAATACATATCGTGAGGATCTGAGAGAGCTATTTATTTATTTATTTATTTATATTTGTTTTCTCTTACTATTTTCTTCTCTTTCGTCATTGATCGAGCACAAGATTATACTGGCCCTGTCGGAACTCTTTTTGAATTATCAAGCTTCTCATGGTTTCTGCACACTGTGTTTTCGAAAAGCATAGTTGTATGTATATCTGTGTGTTCGGTAATCATTTCTTATTTTTCTCTCTAGTATGAAGCAAATTGAAAACAAAGATTAGGAGATTTATTTTCTCTTCCACGTTCAAAATATTCTCCGATGGGAACAGAATGAAGTAACCATAAATGCCGCCAAAGACATGCCCGTTCCTAGAATGACAACATTTGGATGTAGTTGCTTTACGTTGAATGTCACAATATAGATCTTGTTCAAGTAAAGTCGTATCTCTCTATATAAAACACCATTTAGGCCTTGAATCTCTCGCGTTTCTAAAAATTTGTAGTAGGTCATTATCTGTGGCTCGACGTCTTGCCATCCCCATGATCATACTCTCTGGTTCCACATTGAAAGTTTGGTATACTTCCGAATCCAGTCCCAAGTTCAATTTACTTCAATGTTATGGAGCTTTTAGCAGCTACTCACGGAGGCTGGCGATCCTACCTGTGGAATAGTCTTGATCCTCTACCCCCCCTGCTGTTTCTACAGTCCTTCCCTCGTCCCATAGTTTCATCACTGTAATTGGCTTCTACCTTTGGTTTTAATCCAGCAGTGAACTTTCTAGTAACTGGTGCAAAATTTCCAGTGATTCTGCCGTTCAAATTCATAATCCTGACTGCCATCAAGACTATCAATCACTCCTTGGATCTGGCACTCATTTTGCATCCAAGTATTGGCATGCTCAAAACATGTTCTCTCTATTTCATTCTTTTATCGAATCACCTTCTCTCACAATGTTACAATGTTTCTTTCTAGCATAGGAAGCTTTATAAGCTTCTCCGTAGGGTAAATACCACACTGCATTTCTGCTATTATCAAATTCAAATTTGATCTTCCTTCTATCAACCAATCATATGGAGGGCTAATGCCAAAGCTGATAGGGCCCATACAATTGGATTTAAGGTTTAACAAATAATGTCAATTGCAATTGGAAATGCTTTGCTGTGTGCTAGAAAAAGACATAATTCCGTACATTTTCCCTGATTGTCTCAAGAGGCTGCAACCAAACTAAATTGTTTTGAGTTTTGAAATATTCATTCTCGTTCAAACAGTTGGTTTCAATTGTTTCTGTACCGTGCTATTTTCTTTGTTGATAAAAAGGGGTTTTCTGGGTTATGCTGGAGATGTCAGTACCATTATGTATATATTATATATATATCTGTAGAGAATGAAGTGTATACAATCATTCCAATTTCTTAGTACCATTAATATGTTTCGAATCTAACCATTCCCATTTCTCTTTTGACAAAACCCTATGCAGCCATTCGACTGGATCAAGAAAACGTTCTTCGATAAGCCACAAGAGGCATAAATTGTTATTCGACTCGACCCAGCTTTTAATTTTGTTAATAAGTATCAGTTGATTGCCGCAAATGGGCAAACTGCAGAGTTCGTTGGAATAACATGTTTTGTAATAGACTTTGTTTTTCATTAAACTGAGTTGGAATTTTATCGTTTTCAAGTGTGGTTGATATTTTTTCTTATCCCTATGTACTATTTTCTAGGATCTTTTCCTTTTCCCATGCCTTAGAGAGACCCCAGCTTCTATTTTTAGAAATTATAAAAACAAATTTAAAATTTTAATAAAATTTTCACATTTTTTTAGGAAAAGAATTTCGTTGAACAATAAAGAATTTAAATTCCATATTTGCCGAGTAGAGCCTAGTTTTTTGAGAGAGAAATTTATTTTTTAAAAAAAAGAAATAAATTCAAATTTGTTTAAACATATAGAATAGGTGAATCAAGTAATGGTTAAGTTTAATTATTTGCTAGAGTACTGTCATTATATGATTGGCTAAGCTAAACTAGATTTATATGAACATTTATCTTACAAGGTTAAATTTTTTTTTATACTTCTAAATTTAGCGATGCTGATTTCTTTAATAGATTTCTCCGCAAATAATTTTTTAAGCGTATATAAAAGAAAAATGGCATATTTGTAAAGGTTAAAAATGTAACAAGTCCGATGATCTTGATGCGATAAAACTCGGTGCCTTGAGTTGGCGAGTGATGATCCGAAAAACGACGTCGTTACCAAAAACCCCATCCTCTTCTCTCGCAGTCTATGGATAAATGGGTAGATCTTACCATTATCCTGTACGCCACGTTTTTCGGCTGTGGCCGTCGGATCTAGCTCACATCTACTTCTTCCTCGAGGGTTAATTTCTATTTCTCTGTTGTCTCCGCCGTCTCTCCGCTGAAAAGGGGGTTTATCCTGTAGCCGATTGTGGTTGAGTTTCCCCTTTTCTGTTTTGGTTTTCTTTGATTTACTGTGGGATTGCGAGCGTTTTTCTGCTGGCGATTCAGTTCTCTGTAAGTGATACTCATCGATATCTATCATTTGCCATCGGCACTTGGATGTCTTTTGATTCAGTGCTATTCTTTTGCTTGTTTATTGAGAAACGAGGTCGAATGCGAGTTTGGTTGCAATACCCGATTTTGTATGCGTATGTTTGTACCTTTCCGTTTTCTTGTTGTTGTTGTTGGGGCCTGATTATTCTTTTCTTCGAATGTGTTGGATAGATAATATAAAAAATCCCAAGTTGGCAGCGATTCGATGGAGAGTGAGCTGGTGGAGTTATTTGAAGCGGCGAAAAAGGCCGCAGACGCCGCTGCAGCACCATCGAATGATGATGGGGGAGCCGAAGAAAGTCGCTGCCTAGATGCCCTACGTCAGCTCAAGAAATTTCCTGTTACTTATCAAATCCTTGTTTCCACTCAGGTTTTCTTCTCCTTTGACTTGAAATTAGTTTCTTTTGTTGATGGTTGATGGATACTGAAAATGTTAACAGCCGACTAGTTCATAAAATCATACATGCTTTTTATCAAGAATTAACCCTAAATTCATTGTTTGCTTTTCTACGAATTGGTTTCATGACTAGGCGAGTTCACTCTATTTCATTTGTTATTTGAGTTGTTCACATTCATATAACGAAGCCATCTCTAACTTTGTGACCCTTTTAAGTTTTGGGGAGATAATTCTGGCGCTATATGTCTTGCTATGACCTTTTCCTGTGAAATTGAGGTCACTTTGCCGGCATTGATAGCTTCTGTATCTTGTCTTCTTTAGGTCGGGAAGCGCCTTCGGCACCTCACTAAGCACCCCAAGAAGAAAATACAGTACTATGCTTCTGATCTGATTGAGATATGGAAGGAAATAGTAATCAAGGAGACTAACAAGAATAAGAAAAATGGGAACATCGACAGTAAAGAGTTGCCTAAAATTGGTTCTCCCAGTGCGGAGTCCGTTAAGGTGGAGAAGTTTAGAAAATCATCTTCCATGAAGGTTGAGAGAGTTTCCCAGGTCGAGCAATTCGATAGAAATGGTGTCGCAAGCTCTGCAAAATTTTCCAGATCGGAAAGCGACATCTCGGTGGAAAACTCTGTTAAGGTTGAGAAAACTGATTCAGTGGTCAAGGTTGAAAGGATAGTTAAAGAAGAGAAGAGAATCTCAAAAGAAAAGAAACCATTAAGTGGCACTGATGCACCTCCAAAGCTTACTTCCATGATTAAATCAAAAGATGCTGCTCGAGACAAAATAAGAGAACTTCTCTTCGAGGCTTTCTCCAAAGTTCCTAGTGAGGCTGATGAAGATGTTATGGATGAAGTAAATGCAAGTGATCCGATTCGGGTTGCTGTTTCGGTAGAATCCGTGATGTTTGAAAATTGGGGAGGTTCTACTGGCTCACAGAAGACCAAGTACAGATCTATAATGTTTAACCTCAAGGATCCGAAGAACCCAGACTTTCGAAGAAAAGTTCTTCTTGGACTTATAAAGCCAGAAAGGCTGATCAATATGAGCACAGCTGATATGGCAAGCGATCAGAGAAAACGTGAAAATGAAGAGATTGAACAGAAAGCTTTATTCGATTGTGAGCGTGGAGGAGCTCCAAAAGCTACTACCGATCAATTCAAGTGTGGTCGATGCGGTCAGCGCAAAACAACCTACTACCAATTGCAGACACGGAGTGCTGATGAACCTATGACCACCTTTGTTACTTGTGTAAACTGCAATAACCATTGGAAGTTCTGTTGAGTCTCTCTTGAGCTGACGAAAATGTTATTGTGAGTTGTTTTGCCTCGACACTGGTTGCTGCAGTCTGTAATCCCACTCCACATCGTTACATTTACGTAGAGGGTTCTCTACTGTAGGATTTCTAAGTGCTAATTTACTGAGAATCAGTCGGTTTCTAGTCTTCATTGAACTGTTTTCCAATATGTACACGATCCTAATAGTTTACAAATGAAAGGCATTGCAATGTAGCGACTTCCCATGTTTGATGAGAGGGAAAGAAGGAACATAATTTAGAATCCATGAATAAAACATCCTACGCTGTATGCTCTTTGAGTCTCCTCTCAGCTGCAATAGTAGCAGCCATGGAAGGAGCCAAATGCCTTAGCGTTTCACTTTCCTTCTCATCACTTTCCCTCAATGGTGATGGTCTGGATGCAAACAGAGACTCGACTTCTTTAAGCGTAAAAACGGGCTGATCTTGGTTCTTTGTATTTCCAGTGATGAAGGAAGAACTCTCTCTGCTTCGGTTAAGACTGTGTATGCTCTCTTCCACTGTGTCTTTAACCTATAATGACCCCAAAAAGAGAACCCAAAACTAAATTATATGTCTGCCATTTGAACTGTGCTTTGGTGAAAACTCTTTTGGACTGTAAAAAGAGGGAGCTGTACATACTATGAAGCGGTGAACAAACGTCTTATTTTGCTGTCCAATTCGGTGTACCCTGCTAATTGCTTGCGCTTCTGCAGCTGGATTGAGCAGTGGCTCCACAAGGATAACATGTTGAGCTTCTAGAAGGTTCAGGCCATTAGCTCCATGCTGAATCAAGAGCAACAAAACCTGAGCAGATCTAAGTTCTGGAACCTCTGCTAATGGCTGTTTCTTGTGATTTTCTTTTGCATTGATCTTCTGTCCTCTAAATTCACTAATGGCTGTATGAGATTTCCTGCATTTGCAAAGTCCAATATTACAGTACAACGTTGAACAACGTAAAGTAGTTTACAAAAAAATCAGACAATGACAGAGCAGCCTGTAATAGAATGATCGACATCCGAAAAACGCTTGACCGAAGGAATGAGTCACAAGGTGAATTATCAGTCTCAACGTCAAAGGAACGAGCATTTTCGGGGACTAGCCCGCTTTGAAAGTAAACTAACCTTCTACGGAGCTCCACAACCCACCCCACCTCCCCAGAAAAAAACCCGCTGCCGATGATGCAAAGGGAGTGGAGATTTGGAAAGAAAAGGTACGGTACACAATTGAATTTGATCTATTGAAATTTTCATACTGCATCTGATATCATCTCACCTGCCTCCTTTCATCCTGACAAAGGTAATGTTGTTGGCAGCAAAGGCATATTGTAAAACATCAAGAACATCGTTCCAACTAGAGAAAACGAGAACTTTGGCCTCAGAATCTGTATACTTGATCCACAAGATTCGCCTTACAACTGCTTCAATCTACAGAAGGTTGTAGATTGCAAGTATTATTACAACAGAAAAACAATTGGACAAATGATACAAAGACTAATATGATGAAGTTTTTTCTCTCTATTTTTTTTTTTTGTTTGAAGGACCTTAACTCGAGAAGTGACAGCATAAAAATGGAGCCATCTGTGAACGAGTTAACGCAATAAACAAATTCAACCGAATAAGGATGGGAACATCTAAAGGGAAACATGCAAATAAGACAATAAACAAAACAAGGACCCAATTTGTAACGACCCAAGCTCACCGCTAGCAGATATTGTCCTCGGGCTTTCCCTTTAGACGTGGGATCTCACACAATTGCCCCAATATTGTTTATGCACCAGATTAGGCATCAGGTAAACGGTGAATGAAAGTAAATTGAATTAAGAAGCGTTAAGTAGGACTCCAAACCTTCGTTCCATAGGAACCCTGAACTCTAATGGACCTTTCATCCTCCCTGGAAGTTTTGTGCAAAGTTGAAGGATCAAGTGTTGCATTTTTACTATCATCCGCGTAAGCGATATTCCCGAAATCTGTGTGTTGGCGACAGGTTGGGCACATCACCCATTTGGTTTGAATTGTACTATCACGCAATTTCTTTTCAGTCATTGCAAACAAACCTGTGGGAAACAAATGCCATTACAAGTTACAATATATAATGTACTAAGCATTCAGAAAAGGGGGTTTTTAGGTATCCATGGTGCTTTGTTTAGTGCTGGATACTCAAAAGACAAGCACTGATGTAAAAATCAATACTAACATTTACAGCATGTAATGTGTCCACATTGAAAAACCATCTTTTGATTGCTTAGTGTTTCTTGGCAAACAGGGCATGATTCTTCATCAGCTTTCAATGTGTTCTCACTTTTTTGTTCCACAGATGTAGATGTGATATCCGGTACTTGAGTTGATGCTGGATTACTAGAACTACCTAATGGTATGTTTTGCTTAGATTGCACCAAACCCTGGAAACAATAGAAATTATGAGTAACAACGATGTAAAATACGAATGGAAAGATAATAAAACAAGAAAAAAAAAAGGACTGGATCAGAGGCCTAAGCACGGTGTACTCATAACGATTCTAAATATGAAACTTTCAATGCAGTAAACAAATGGGTAAACGTTTTAACCTTCAAATAACGAAGTTTCCCTTTGACACGCGATAACATAGCCAAGGACACGAACTTATCACTAGAATATTGGACACTAGCTGCAGGAAGCTCGTGCTCACTAATGGCATAAGCTGAGTCGTCAGCATCATTGCCCCTTAAGCATAATCTCGTGGTTGCCATCTTAATTTCGTCGTGAGCATTCAAAACTTGAGCTTGAGCAATGGCTAAGGACCTTGCATGTCCATACTCCTTTCGCATGTACTAGACAAATTGAGCAATCGAGCTAAGGTTAAAAATCCAGTAGGTTTTCATATCAATGTACGAAAAATCCACGGACATGAATTATCCTTAAATTTTGAAACGATTTACGCCTATATTGAGCATATAAGAATCGACATAGGACATTAAAAGGGCATTTTTCTCACAAAATATATACCCAAATAATACCTCCAGAAGGTGTAGCTGTTTGTTGGCTGCTGCTATACTTTCTTTTCCTAGCTGTGTCTTACAGAAGTTCTTGATAACACCAAGAACAACCTCCAATTCAGAAGGATGCTTAGACACCTAAAATCAGAGCAACAAAGTCTGAATAAGGTTTCTTGCATATCATAAGCCATATTAAAAAGAAAAAGTGCCAAGAAATCAAACCGCTCACGATTTCCATCACGAGATACTTTAAATTATCGTATCATAAGACAGATGTGACCAATCTGAGGCACTTCTAAGACAAAAGTAAGGAAAGAAGAAAAACTAACCACAACTCTTTCTCCAGCATCTCTTTTGTTAGATTCTTCATATCCATCTCTAGATGAACTTAAGTTTTTATTTTGTTGCAATAGACTCCAATAAAAACGATTAAGTGCAGACTTCTTCTTCTGAGCTTCAACTGCCTCTTCAACAGAAGTAACCATTCCTCCCTGTACTGTATTGAGCCGGAAAAGTCTTGCCTCATATTCCTACAAAGAGAAGAGAGCTTATATTCATAATGCAAGTCAAAGAGCAAGCATCAAGGAAATTGGCCTAATCAGGAAGAAGAACCTGAAATAGTTGGTCTAGTTCACAAAGAACACAAGGTGGTCCATTACTGTCGGCCTGACAATTTTGACAGTATCGAACACGTTCAATATCTTCATCTTTTGGGCTTTCCATGGTCTGATCAATTTCTAAAAGTCGACCAATCACCAATTTTCTCGAAGCTTCCAAAAGGTCCAAACCAGTCTGAACATGATACTTCAAAGCATCAATGCTGCGGAAACTGTTATCAAGCTAAAAAATCCATTAGTATTCATGCAATATACATACCATAAAAAATAATTTGTATTCATGACAGAATGCATAGAGTTTGTAATCATTTACCGAGATCCCACTCTAGATTTCGAATTGTTAAGGTTTCCAGATACAGCCTCTTCAATCTTTCTTATCAACTCGTGCGAGAAGTCCTTGTTCTGTTCAGCATGGTGAACTGCTTGTAACCACCAAACTTCGTTAAGATTTTCCCTGCTCTTGAGTTCATTGCAGACCTTCATTTTGTATTGAAAAAATAAGGCATGGAAATTAGAGAAATATCATATATGTAATAATCATCACTAAATGGCTGGAAAAACTAAGGTATCTGCTAGAACATACACCAATACTATCCATTGGAAAGAACTAAACTACATCTCAAGTGTCCAGGAATAAAAGGATCAATAAGCAACTCAATAGTCGGACATAATGGTAGCATACCATCAATTTTTACTGCAAAAATGATATTACACAAAACTATATCATGAATGATGATATACACATTGTAACAGCCTAGAGTAAGTTAGCAGGACATAGAAACATACCTGCACGTAGGACTTTGTGAACTCTTGCTGGGCAATACATAGCTTCGAGGAAAAGACAGCTAGATATTTCTGCCTCATATCCTCGCATGCTTTTCTTAAATAATTATCATTGAAGTAATTACTTGACCGATGAGGCTCGTAATTCTCCTCCTTTTTGGCGTTCTCATCTTGTCCTGTCAGCTCAAGAGGACTGTCGATGATCTTCTCGGTATCACTACAAGGCACATACAGGGTCCCGTTGACTTTTTGTTTCTTTATGATATGATTATCGGACTTTTCAGAATCATCCATCCTGGAGGCCTTCACTTCACAAGTTCTTGGATAAAATTGATCTTTTAAAGGAGATTGTATCTGGTCCATGGCTAATGGTAGTATCTCAGCAAGATTGTGATGGATGTGAATGCTCAACAAAGGATCTACGCGAAAATCTTCATTGTTTTCCTCTGCCAATTCTAGAGCTTCTTTATATAGTGAGAGGGCTTCAGAAAATTTCTTCTCGATTATAGCTATTCCAGCAAGTGCATTTAAAGCAACAACTGTCCTCCTCAGAGCTTCCTCTCCTTCTATCTTGGTCTTACTAACAAGGACCTGAGAAATGAAACCACTTAGAGTAAAGTTTTACACCAGATTTCGTGAAAACTCGTATCTTTACTTGAGGAATACCATCAAAATTTCCTCCATTGTCATTGGGGATTGTTGCAATGAGCGAAGTCCCGAACTTCCTACTTGTGGGTGACAGCAAGCTTGGCGAAGTTTCAAAAGTGTGTTCAGCAGCTTTCCAGCATCGGCATGGGTGATAAGAATATCAGATGGAGCATCAGAAGAGACAAAGCCTGAAAAAAGTTAGCAGTACAATAATGTTAAGTCATAATAACCACCTTTTCCCTTATGATGTGGATCATAGTGATGAACAAAGAAAAATGATTCTTGAATGAAGTCATAATCAACCACTAACAACCTGGGACTTTCCTTTTGACAAAATCATCTTTCAAACCTTGAATAACTTCACGGGCATAACTCACACAAGTTTCATGCTGCCTCTGGTAGAAGTTCTCTTCAATTGGTGAAAACGTCAGCCAAGTGACTTGCTCCTCCTGAGGAGGTAGCTGCAATTCATCTGTAACGTGTACTTTTAAAGAACGCCACATTATTTGCTTAAAGAATTTGTGTGTGAATTCCATAGTGCCAGGGTCCCTTCTCTGCAAAAGTCGTCGGTGAAAGATAAAGAAACCCGATATGTCAAAAATGAAAAATAACGTGGGTCAAAAATAGCTAGGAAACAATCCCAAAAGAATACGTAAAGAAGAAGTAATAAATGAAAACGTATAAAAAAACTAAGAATGAGTTGTTGTGATAGCAAAGGTTTTGTGTGGCATTTTGTCTCTCTTTCTTTACTCTTTCTCCCTAACTACGATTGAACAAATCATTGAATGCCACGTACCTCATATGGATCTCTTATAACTTCAACCCACCATCTGTGAACATTAAATGGACTTGCTTTCACAAATCGCAGTAATCCATATAAATCTTCAAGTTTCCTTTGTATGGGAGTCCCCGTAATGCACCAGCGGTGACTAGCATAAAGCCGTGAAGCCATTTCTGTAGCAGCAGTAGCATTGCTCTCGACCATTTGTCCCTCATCCAAACAAATCCTCCACCAAAAGATCCTGGTGAGAGGAGTAGGGACAACAGGGTACCTAAAATGAACAGTCCACATGCATAGTCAAATTTTGCAATTTCAAATGAGAGCTGCATTAAAGAGAACACGTCAATATTTCCTCGAGAAATTTCCCCTAATCTCCATGAATGAAAATAAATCGAATAGCATAGTAAAGGTTGCATCGTGGTCATATTCAAGAGGTACCAAAACAGGTTGCCAAAAGAATTAAAAAAATGCTATTTCGAAGAAATGATCAATCAGGTTAAAAACTCAAGATAACTTGAAAGTAGAAACACAAGCATACCAATACACACAGTCAAATTGTTAGCATGCAGTTAAACACAGATATTGAGGGCATAAAGATTCATATGTCGAGCATATAAAAAGAGCGCATCTCTAGAAGCAATTGGTTAAAGAATATGGTACACCTTGACCAAAAATCCTGCACGGACTAATTATGAAGTAAGAAAGAAGCAATTACATAAATATAAGGAACATTCCTCAGCAAGGCAAGAACAGACCTCTTCTGGAATCTCATGAAGCGTCGATCGCCTTCATGCCTATCATAATCATGGGATAGGTCCTCTTTAAGCACATCATATGATGTTAAGACTATATCAGAATTGATGATATCGTTGATCTGCACAGGCAAAGGGTTTGAAAGAGAAGTATCTCTCACTCCCTCGTATACAAGTAGTTTTATTGAACCTGGATGAGTATGACTGGGATGATAAATAACAACTGAAAGTCAGCTTGCACTACCAGTGGAAATGAAAAACTTTCAAGTGAACTAGTGTCAAAATGGATAATATTTTTACAAAGACATCCGATCGAAGAATTATGCGTGCATATGAAACAAAAACAGGTGCAGCCATAATTTATTAAGAAATCCAGTGTTTCTTATTGGAAGAAGAAGGTATATTAGGCAATCACTAATCGAACATGATAGCCACAACATTTCTAGGTTAATAGAGGTGGTATACTTGCAGGTGTACAAAAAATCAAATGCAAAGGCACTCTCATAAATGAGATAAATAAAAATATGGTCAAATGAGAGTATACCGTAAAATCTCGGCATGCCACTGGAATAATATGGGAGCTGGACAGACAATTAGAGTTGCACCTGTAGTCATTGGGGAATCAGTAGCCTGCATCAGCTCTAAGCATGGCATACAAACATGTTCCTCATCTCTAACAGTTACATTTACTGTATTCCTTTTATTTGTCTTGTCCTTTCTACAGTTCCCATCCTTAGTGTCAACGGGTTCGAGAATTCTTCCTTTAGGTGAATAACCAACGCAGTCAGCATGTTGCCATGCGTCACAAATATCACATTGTACCCACAACCCTTCGTATCTGTGATTTTCACTAACAGCTCCACACACACACTCAACACGCTCCCTCTTTAATCTTTTAAATTTGGTTCTCTGATCTTCAACAAGTTGTTGCATTTCATCCTCAAAACCTTTTCCACCTTTGAACACTGACATTGGATGAGAAAGTATGCAAGCCAGTAGTTCAATAGTTTTTCCCAGACCCATTTCATCTGTATACATCGAATCATTCAGACAAAATAAAGACCATAAGAATAGCTAATTGCATCAGTGTTAAGTGCTGAAATGCCTAGTTTTGGAAGATGTAATGATTCTAATTAGTGGCATTTACCAGCTAGAATGCCCCCGTAAACATGCGGTAAAGTTTGCTCTGCATTCCAAGTAAGATCTCCACTGGAGATAAACTTAAGTAAGAATACAAGAGGAGAAGTAGGTGTTCCTAACTACATAGACAAGCACATATTTTTCAACTTTATTCACTTCACAAAGCCATGCTCAAAAGTAAAGAAGTTGATACCTGAAAGGATTGTAGAACATTCTCAAACGAGTATCAAGACATTCCAGGGGCATACACAGGGGAGAAATAAGCTGCCCGTTTTCTCCCACACCAAAATTTCTCGAAAATCCTTTCTCCCGTTGTACCATCCAGTAGGCTGCACGACGCTGATAAGGTCTTAGTTTTGGAAGCAAATTGGGTATGTCTTCATCAAGCATGGGATCATCTCTACAATGAACTTATGTCATCAGTAGTGCCAAACTGGGGGGAAAATGTAAACGTTCTATAAAGTGAAACAGAACACACAAGTACATGAGCACTAATTACACTCACTTTGATGGCTTAATGGCATCATAAAAGGCAACAGAATCAAAATTTACATGTTTCCTGGAGCTGGATGCATCATCCCCTGTCTCACGATGCAAATGAGCTTCCATATTAGTTGATTCAACAACTCCATACTTGACCTCTGATGATACTACTTCAGGACGCAACCAAGCAATGGTATTCATCATACTCTTTTTCCACAACTGCCTGCCACTATCTAATATTGACCCACAGGCATCAAAAGCACTCGATAATATTTCCACCCTCAACCTGAGAGATCCCATATTTTGGGAAAAGGAAACACCCATAACTGGCCTCAATGTCACAAACTTCAGATTTGCAAGATGAACAAGGCCAGATATGGCCTCATCAGGTCCATCAAAACTACCTGATAACACCACCGAGCAACCATTCATATCTTCCTCTATGCGTCTCTCAATTAGTTCCAACGATATTTCATTTGAAGATAAAACCGGCCAATGACCAAACTTAATACGATCAAGGAGAAATCCATTGTCATTGCACAAACGAAACCTTAACGAGTATCTCGAGCTCTCACAAAAAATTTCTTCTGATCGTATACCAACAAAAGGGTGTTCTAACCTTATATCCATCAGAACAACTTCAGAAATATCATGGTGCTCATTGGAATGCCATCCAGTTCGATCAACTTCCACAAAAAATGGCTCCTTACCCTCATCAAGTTTGATGTCTGATGATTCTACAGTTTCCACAATCCCATTACCATCAACCTCTGTCTTGGGATTCACGCGATCTTCAAATCTTATTCCACCAGAGCGATGAGGTTGCTTTTGCTTCCTTCTACCCATTCTATAACTATTTTAACAAAAATAGAGAGGACTAAAAGTTTCAATATGTAATTTTGGAAAAAGGCAAGTTATAGTAGCAGTAAGCCTACAACGGATAAGACTAACTCAAATGATTATCTAAATGAAAGGGAATATAAAGCCACTACTCAATAAGTTACGCACACAAAATCCTATATAGTTGGAAAACTGAAATCAAATATGCAAACGTATATTCATAAGTACATAACAAAAATATGCAGACATATGTGGAGAAAGAGGCGTTGCATCTGCACCATAAACAGCCACCAAACCCAAATCATAAAATTCAAGAGAACTTCACCAGAACTTCACCAGAACAAGAAATACTACAAATTTAGACTAAGATGTCAGAAAAGAAGATGAAACAAAACCTGAGCCTGGGAAACAGCCATACAATTGAAGAAGATATCACCAGAAAATGAAGTCCTACAACTATAAATCCAAGAAAAATTAAGGTGTCAGAAAGGAAAAACTTGACCTGGAAGATAAGAGTTTGATTATTGGCGCGCGACCATGATGAACATGCCCAATTCTTCCGGTTGAGAGAGGATATTCATGTAAAATTACAGATAAAATACATTAAGCCTAAACTGCAGGGTTACAAGAGACGCAGGAAACCCAATGAATTAAACTTCCATTCACTGTTCGATACGTCGTTTTGGGTAAGCGACTCGATTTCGACCGATCTATCATTTAAGCGATCGTCACAGTGACGCAGAATCGGTTTGGTTCGGCCTCCAGACATAACTACAAAAATGGCCCTACCCGGTTCTTTAAATCTTATTTTTAGGGTTTAGTGCTCTCTCTCTCTCTCTCTTTTTTGAAATTTATTTATTAATATTTCTATTTAGCATTTTCATAATATTGATTATAATTATGATATTATATTGCAACAAAAATGTTTAGAAACCATTCTGATATTAATTTCTTATTTTCTAAAAATGTTTCAAATAATATATAGTTTTTTTTCGCAATATTAGTTTCTTATAACATAAATAAAAACTATGATTTTTTTTTCATATAAACCCATATAATTAACCAGTAAATCGCTCCAATTAGTGAAATACAATTGTCTTTTCCCTTCTACATAAGAATAAGAATGTAATATACATAGCCTTTACATAACTGATTCCTGTCTCTATTATTAACGAACATATTGACACCCCTCTTCAGTTCATATCTGTAATGGATTTTTACATACATTATTCTACGTGGGAGAGAGCAGAGAACATTGTCGAGCTCGTGATGCATTGTAACGTTAGCAGATCCCGATCGTTTCAGCTTCATCAGTTCCTCAGCTCTAATATCTAGTTACCATTCCATTCCTTTCATACTTTCATTCTCATTTTATCTGTCAACCAAACACTACCTTAGTATTCCCTCTGCATGCTTCTTCTTGATGCATCTAACCCTCTAAAGACTTGGCTTGGAGAAGAATATCCCATGAGTCGATGAAGTGGGGAAACTGACTCGGTTGAGAGTTTTCCAACTTTGGAGGACGGATCACCAGACTGGTAACTTTTCTTTAGACTCTCGAATTTGTTCGAGGACCATTTCGAACTAAGTTCTTTCTCCATGCCTCGGTGGGATGAATGCGGTAAGACAATCGAATCATCTATTTCTCTGGAGCCACGGTTGCCGATAGTGAGAGCATAGTCATTGTGTTCCTCGGCCTCATATGGTGGTGGTTCTGCAACATTCTGTATATATGGAACAATATGCGTTCGGTTCCAAAGAGAAAACTCGAGAACCTTCGAGCAATGACCACACTTGAGCCGATTACATGGCCTTTTCACCAAGAGAAATTCTGCAGGAATCTGCAGTAACTTCAAGCAGTGGTAACAAGTTATAAAAGGGGCGCCTCCAGCCATAGGCCGTAGATGATGCTTGGCCAAATGTCTTTTCTCTCTCAAATAGTTCATCTCAAGATTTCCATGACTCGACTGATCAGACTGCATTTGAATGCCCCTTGCAGGCAACTGCGTGCAATGAAAATGTTGGGGACTAGATGCACATGAGTTGTATTGACTATAATAGTCGTGATCCATATGCGCCATACGGGCCCCTCGATTATGCCAGACTTCAGATGAACGCCGCTGCATCAAGGGAGGGATGTTGTCAGGGAACTGTTCCATGCTGAAGCAATTATTTTGAGGACCACTGACAGCCTTTGCAGCAGAAGTCATCCGTGACAAAGAATGTTGTCCGGGATAATTAGTTTGAGGTCCACTTCTTCGGAAGTAATAAGGATGTTCTGATTCATGCCAGCTTTCCTCCTGAGAAATCTGCTGGTTGTTGTACATTGGCGCCCATGTATCCTTCTGCACGGATCCCGTGGATACCCGTCCACCGGTGTTCGTATTTAGATTGCAGCTTTTCTCTAGCTGATCCTGCAGTTCATAAACCATTCTCAACAATCTAACCTTTTCCTCATCAGGGTCTACAAAATTTTCTGATGAATGCATTCTTGAATCATGAGGCCCGTTGATCGTGGAATTCGAAGCACTGCCATTTTCACGGTCACCTTCGAGGTTGCTTCTGAGTAACGACGACTTACTTTGGTATTTCTCTCGTCTTAACCTGCTTCTACTTTGCATTGAAATACCATGTCTTCTATGTTGCAACATATCGTTTTGATTCCTTTCAAGGTATGCTATGTCGTAATGCTTTTCGTGAGGCAAAATTTCCTGGGAACTCCCTGCTTCAATTGGAATGTCAGAATCTCTCACCACTGCGTTATTTTTCATCAACGACTCTTGCCTTCTTGGACCTTCTACAGTGGAAAGAAAGTTCACAGCTTCATGAGTGTTCTTTAATGAACGTCGATGACGGTCCGAGAACCGATCATCCATTCCATCATATGCAAAGTAACTTTTGGTTGTTAAAGATTTGACCATACCAGGAAGGGCACCACTAGGTTCAGAGCATCGATTCACTTCCATACATCCAAAATTTTCTACAGGAATGTGATGATCAAAATCATGGCTAATAGTTTCCTCAGGTGCCTCTGCTCGTTCAGCAAGAGGAGAAAGATTCTTAGATGAAATACTTGTCCCTACTTTTGTATCGGGATAAATAATCGAACTCGTAGCTACAGCAATCGAAATACCTGAGGTTTCTAAATTAGAATGAATCTCCTTCCTATCATCAGCTTCTGGACTTCCTTCTCCTGACAGTAAGATCTCATCAAGCCTTTCATCTTCTGAAGGGTCTCGACTCGAGAGCTTGTCATTTTCACGATTAACACCTTCATTCAAAGATACCTGAACAAGTTGCTCGCTGTGGTTGTCTTCTTCTTCCTTTTGATCTTTGTCATCATTTTGATCCAAAACAGACTCGCCCGAGAATGGAACGGTTATTACTTCATGACTTGAAGTGCTAGTTTCCATTGCTTTTGTAGGATCTGGTCCTGAGAGTTCATCATTCCCATGAGAAGCAAATTCAATTCTAGAATAGGATTGATTTGAGCAGCTCAGCTGCTCGTCGTGGCAAGCCTGAGATTCACCATTGCTTCTAGCATTCTTTAGGCATTCACTTGACTTAATATGAGCAAGCTGCTCACCCGCAGATTCTTTCCGATCCTTCGCATCATTCGGGTCAATAAAACACTTACCTGAGGATGGGATAGTTGCTTCATGACTTGAAATACTATTCTCATGATAAGTGCACTCTTCTTCATAATAAACTTGATTTGAAAATCCTGATGGCTTGCCATTACCAGCACGAGATTCATTGTTGTTTCCAGCATAGCTTTGGCGTTCATCCAACTTCTTATGAACAAGTTGCTCGCGGCAACTATCTCCAGATTTGTCTTGGACCTCCTCAACATCAGGATCTACGACATACTCGCCAGAGGATGAAATAATTGCTTCAGGACTCGATGAAGAAATGCTAGCTACCTCTACTTTTAAGAGATCTCCATCAGAGAGTTCGCCATTCTCGTGATGAGATCCATCATCATTTCTAGCATTCCTTTGCACGCTCAAAGATGAATGAACAAGCTCCTCATTGCTCCTTTCTCCAGATTCATTTGCATCTCTATCATTGTTTAATCCCGAAGTAGACTCGTCATGGGGTGGAATAATTGCTTCGTGGTTTGAAATGCTAGGCTGCCTCTCCACAGAAAGGGGGCCAACTTCACGCCTCTGGGCAGAATCCCTGTTTTGTGAGCCCAACTCCGTGTCGTGAGAACTCTCTCTTCGACTTTTAGCTGCAAGTAGGATCAAGGTAAATCGATAAGAGGTTCAAAAAAGAACAACAGTAATCACATGTAGGTAAAATTGTAACCGCCTAAGCCCACCGTTAGCAGATATTGTCCTCTTTAGACTTTTCCTTTCGGACTTCCCCTTAATGTTTTTAAAAAGGGAGAGGTTTCCACACCCTTATAAAGAATGTTTTGTTCCCCCCTCCAATCGATGTAAGATCTCACAATCTACCCTCCTTCGGGGCCAGCGTCCTTGCTAGCACACCCCCCATTGTCGAGCTCTGATACCATTTGTAAGCCCACTGTTAGCAGATATTGTCCTCTTTGGGCTTTCCCTTTCGGGCTTCCCCTCGAGATTTTTAAAAAGCGTGTACTAAGAATGAGGTTTCCACACACTTATAATAAATGCTTTGTTCTCCTCTCCATCCGATGTGGGATCTCACAAAAATGCAGAAGATAGAAAAGATATAAGAACTCGAGACGTGTTCATACAAAATGCCCTATATCAAAGTCGTTTTCCCTCCTTATCCTAAAACTTTCAAACTTCAAGCATCAAAATCTGAAACATACTTGCATAATGGAAATGAAAGGTCAGTGGCTTTCGTTAGTTCCCCTGAAAGCTACCTAATCTGTTAGATATGCGGAGGAGTATTTACCTACGAGAATTGCATCACATCCACCACATTTGTAAACAGGAATATCAGGCAACTCCGGAAGAAGCCGATGACATCTAGGACACTTAACCAATCGAATTTTAGCAGTCAATCCAGTGGCCATAATGCTCAAAACACTGGCACTCCAAACACCTAATGCCCACACCTCAGCAATAAATGAAGACTTTCCATAAATCTGCAGTCACATAAGCATTTAGACATTTACTTAATTATAAAGGCACACAAAAGTTTTAAATCACCACCAAACCATTTCGCATACCAACTCTAAAAGTTCAATTTCATATTTGATAATTTAGGATAGTTTCAATTTATCAGAAATCATAAAGAGAAGTCAAACCTTCAATAACCAATTCAATCTTAACACCACATGAGCACTAATTTCATAAACCATCAGATTATCCCTACTTCTCGGATTACACAGCATTAGCTCAGAAAATGAGACAAGAACAAGTAAAGCAACGACGAGTTCATTTCCAACACATGAGGCAGGGCAGAAGAGAATCCACAAAATTCAGAAATAAATGAGAATAAAAGAGCAAATAAAACCAGAAAACAACTCGCCATCCAAACACTTCCGAAATTGAAAAACAGAACATGCTCGAAGAACATTGACCAGATCGAGGAAAATCAAACAGGAATCTGTACAGTAGATGAGACCAACACAAAACAATATAGTTAACGGAAGATTTCGCAGAGAGAGAGAGAGAGAGAGAGAGATAAGAACCTGTGGACGACAGAGAGCACGATAAATTTTGCATGAAGCTCTCTTGTTATACGCGAAGCATAAAAACAAGAGGAACCAAAATGAAATTTCCAAAATCCTCGCAGTTCCTCAAGGAGAGATAAGTCCAGGCCCTGAGTTCAACATTCCCTCCGAGTAAGAGACAAATAGTGCCCATCCCGCAGCAAAAGAAGAACAAGAAGAAGTTCTATGGGAGGGATTGAAGTCAAAAGGACGGAGCCGTTTTCCTTTCAGACGGAAAAAAGGGGAAAAAATATCGGGGTTGACTGGACCCAGGGAATCCAATTGATTCCTGCCACGTGACTAAGATATTAGTAAAAAATATTATTATATTACAAAATGAAGTATTTTCGGGATTGTACATGGGTGACGTCATCGTGGGGACCACTCCACCTCCTAGTTGTTTTCCAAAATTGTTGATAAGCTTGTGAGAGGAAAATCGGTTGCTATTTAATAATGATACCGATTGTTTGGAATTCTTGGTGGCTTAGCCACAAATTTTGCCATGCTTAAAGTGTGTAAGATAAAATTAAATTATTGTTACTTCAATAATAATAATAATAAATAAATAAATAGATGGAAACCTTGGACCCAAATTAATGGAATAAATTGACTATTAAATCATAGAAATAAATTTAATCAATAATTTTGGATTTTTAAATTTTACTTCTAAATTCATCATATTAAACATTAAATTTACATAGCTGTTGTAATGTTGACTTTAAATTTAAATAAATTAATAATATAATATTTACAAATATTCTTTCTAAAAATACAATACATTAGCACTCAATAGTCTTGATTTTTTATCTCTAGTTTTTTTTTTTCTTTTACTCTATTTATTTAAAAATTAGGTGATTTTTTGGGTTAACTGTAATGCTATTTTGTGTTAAAAATTAAATGGAATCTGAAAATAAATTTAAACTTAAATTAATTTCTTTTTAAAATTATTTTAACCATCCTAGCTTTCCTTTTCTCTAAACCCTTTTCACCCGCCCCAATTTTTGCTCCGCGGCACGCCGTGTCGCTGCAATTTGTGCTGCCGCAGTCTCATCCTTCCGACGAAATCGCCGCCGCTCCCTCCCTCTCACATTCTCTCGCCTCTCCGACCAATCAGAATTATTTAACTTCGTTTTCTTTCTCAGAAACATAGTGGCTCAGCCCCTAACCCGCGCCGTTGGCGAGATAGCACTGCCGCCTTTCATCTTTTAGATACCCAAGGTTTTGATTTTTTCTTCTGTTTCTTTTGTTGGTTTACGTTGGTTATTCTGTTCGCCTTCGAAGAAGAAAAGCAAGAAGCAAAGAGTTTTTTCGTTGATTTCTTCTTCAATCAATGTTCAGGCATAAGTCTTGAGGCTAAAAGTTAAAGCATTGTTACTTGTTTAGCAGAGGGAAGCGATGGGTGAAGTGATTCTAGGTTTTCCAGGGCCTTGGGCTGATGATAATCTTGAAGCCTCTGATCATTATACTACAAAAGTTGGGGGGCTTCCTGTAAGTTGCTGGTGTACATGATATTCTTAAGTACGGATGTATATATATATTTTTAATGGTAAATTTGATTATTGCTTCAACAGGACTTACCTTTTCAAAATGTCAATCCCACTCTGCTAGACTGTTCTCAGTGTGGAAATAAATTATGTCTTGTTTTACAGGTGATTTTATCTCATGTTTTTAAATTTTGTAACTTATATTTTCCCCTTTTATATATATATATATGTATATATATATATATATAAGTAGTTATAGTTATGGTAGTTGTGCTTCCTTGAAGATTTATGCTCCAGTTTCCATAGAAAGAACAAGGATAGATGAGCGTCTCCTCCTTGTTTTTGGTTGTCTAACTCCAGAATGTGGGAGCAGTTCACTTGGGTCAGTGTTAATTTTCCCCTGAATCTATTTGGCTGATGGAGTATCAGTTATTATAGCTCTAATATGCCTTTTGGCTTTCCTCTCTTGGGGTGTGCAGTTGGCGAGTTCTTCGTGTTCAAAAGGTACCCGACCAGGAGTTCTTGAAAGTTTCTCAAGAAATTGGCCCTTTGACAACATCAACTTCAGCTCCAAAGACCAACTGGTGGGAGCAACTGGATGACGAAAACGATGAAGAAGTGGATTTAGAGGAGCTAGAAAGGGCATTTTCAGAGGTTGCAACTGAAGTTTCTCATGCCAAGAGAACTCCTAGTAAATCGCATTCGAAGACTGTCTCAAATAGTTTGAATTTGAGCTCAGCAAGAGTGGTTGATGTGAAAACACCAGGTATGGTGTCTGGACACTATCCAATTCTTTTTGATAGAAACCAAGAAATATCAGAAATTAGCGATTTTAAGGAGGTACTAGGAAGGGATAAGAGATCCCTTATAAGGCCAAGGAAGTTACTGAGCTAGGAATAATCACCTTGAGGGGAAGTCCGAATCGGACAATATCTTCTAGCGGTTGGTTTGGGCTGTTACAAGTGGTATCAAAGTTAGACGCTAAACATTGTGCCAGCGAGGACGACACTGGCCGGCAATGGGGTTGGATTGTGAGATCCCACATCGGTTGTAGAGGAGAACGAAGCATTCCTTATAAGGGTGTGGAAACCTTTCTCTAGTAGATGCGTTTTAAAAAATTTTCCCTAGTAGAAGGGAAAGCTTAAAAAGGACAATATCTACTAGCGGTGGGCTTGGGCTGTTACACCCGAAGTATTTGAAAACCTGCATTGTTGTTTACTTCTTACTTCACTATTTATTTGTTTTATTTGTGGATTTAGAAACACTTGAAATGTTGGATCACATCTGTCCATTTGCAGTGGTACCATGCTTTTATATCTATATGGAAGACAAACCATCTTCGAAGGATATTTCTATCTGTAACAATTATGCATCACTCTCTATAAAGGAGAATCAAAGTGATGCGGAAGAAGAAAAGTGGTCAGAAGAAGGTTACGAATATGACCAGGCTCTTACTGCTGATAGAACTTACCTCAAGTTCAAGAAAAAATTGGATGCATATCCAGAACAATGTTTCAGGTATTATATTCCCGTAATCTATTGTTTTCTTATCATCTTATTATTTAGACTTATGTTTTCCATGGATTGTGAGTACAAGTTTTGGTGTACAGTTTAGCCCATTAATTTATTGACATTATTAGGTTGATCGCAACCTATCGATATATTTATAAAACCGTTTTCTTTTTACTTTTGTCCTGTTGGTATTTTCAGATACTCGTATGGTGGGAAGCCGATTTTGGCTAGAGCTGAGGACGGAGAAGCTGGGAAGTGCAAGGCATGTGGTGGATCAAGGCAGTTTGAAATGCAGCTAATGCCCCCACTGCTATATTTTCTGCAGGAAGCAGCTGATGAAAGTCAAAAACAGTTGCTGGAGACTTGGAACTGGATGACGCTTTTGGTACATACGTGTTCTGAAGTGAGTTCTCTTTTCCTTTTTTTTATAAAGTAAAGTAAAGTAAAGTAGGTAGATGAAGGACTTGTTTGGAATGGCTTATTATATGGAGGGAAAAAAACAATGTTGTTAAGCACTTAGAAGGTCGTTGCAAATAGACCCGCATATCTTAGCCTGTTTTTATACTACTTTTGAGACGGTAGAGGAGAAATACTAATATCGTTTTTTTTTTTTCATAAAGAAAATAATTTCTTGTTTTGGTGATGCATTTATGTAACAATCCAAGCCTACCGCTAGTCGATATTGTCCTCTTTGGGCTTTTCCTCTGCTAGCGGTGGCTTGGGCTGTTACAAAATGGTATCAGAGATAAACATCAAGCGGTGTGCCAGCGAGGACGCTGGTCCCCAACAGGGGTGAATTGTGAGATCTCACATTGGTTGGAGAGGAGAACGGAACATTCCTTATAAGGGTGTAGAAATCTCTACCTAGTAGACGCGTTGGAGAAGCCTAGAAGGAAAAGTCTAAAGAGAACAATATCTACTAGCATTTGGCTTAGGCTGCTACAATTTATCCTCATTCACACACAACACCCCACTATACTTAAAAGAGAAAACTTGCTCGCTCTTAGTTATATTTGACCAATATCTCCAATAACAAATGATTTGTTTCTACCAATTCGAGCATAACTGAATCGATAAAGTACAAATTACTACCTAAAAGGTCGATGGTTTTAACTCTCACATTTGCATGTTATTTTTGCAGTCGTTCTAGTTTGTTACTGTACAATTATGTTTAACCACATGACTTTCTGATTTTGTTATCATTATTTAACTACATTCGCCTTCATGTTGTCTATTCTGTTTGTTAGAGTTGTTCAAAATCTTCAGAGAAGTCAGATGATGGGAACTGGATCATCACAGAGGAATCTGTATTTGTGCAATTCGAGAAGCCCCTCAATGGCTCACCAAAAGTTGGCTTCTTCACCCCACAACACGAGCTTAATTTGGACTAATAAGACGTAGCAGTTTTCACATCAAATTTTATCTGCCTGTATATCTCAAGGGCAATTTTGTGTGGTTTGTAATTTAATGTACTCTCATTTGATTTAAACCAAAGCCGTCAAAAATATTCATCATCCCTACAACTGGGCTAAATATTTTACCATAATATTCAATTCTTAAACCATGTTCAAAAATCAACTGAATAATATTGCTCATAAACTCATAAAAGTGCACAACAGAAAAACTGACATGGTAATAAGTTTAAAGATTTGACTGGCAACAGACCTATGCAGAGAGTACCTGGCGCGGTTTGTGCCCAATGAATGCTTCACGAAGCTCTTTATAGCCACTCCTGTAGTGCTCCAAAGAGAAACAGAGCTGCCTTATGGCCTCCCTTTTCCTCTCAGCCCCATCCTCTATCATATTCATTTGCCTATTCACCTCTTCCTGCATCTCTGAGAGTCTCAATTTCAAATCATCGATTTGTTTGTTCTGGATTTCAGATCCTGCAATCAAGCCCTCCTCCTCTTCTTGTAGATGTTGCAGGTGACTCTCCAATTCATGGACATGAGATTCTCTGGATTCTTTATCTGCTACAAGTGTGTGAACCATGGCAGTCGCCTCATCTTTCTCGGCCATTAGCATATTATATTTCAATTTTAGTTCGTCGTGGTTGCTATTCAAAGCTGACAAACTTTGGCTTTTTACAAAAAGTTCCTCCTTCAGCTGACTAATTTCTCCTTGCAAACTTGTCAAATGAGAGTTGTGGAGAGCTCTTATTTCAGTTTTATCAGCTTCAACTTGTCTGAGAACATCAGCCTGCATCTGTTCTTTCTCAGCATTAAATATCTCCTGTGACACTTGAAAAGCAGATTCTAATTCCTTGATCTGTAAACGGTGGTCAGATTTTGTAATCTCGAGTTCATGCGTGAGCCTTGCGATCTTGTCATCTGAACTTTTGAGTATTTCTCTGCTCATTTCTAACTCTTCAATCAATATCTCAATTTTGGAATCAGATTGTAAAACCCGAGTTTCCAACTGTTCTATTTGTTGTTCCAATTCTACCACTCGTCTTTTTTCCACTTGAAGGTCTGCCCCCATTTCTTGCTTGTCTTTTTCAGCCGACTCAAGCTGGGCCTGCAGTCCTTCTGATAGCGACATTGCTGTTTCATTCTTTTCAAGCTCACTCTTTAATCTAGCAACCTCATTTTCAGATGACTGAAGCTTTGCATTTGAAACCTTTAGTTCTTCCTCAATCCTGGCGATTTTTTCGTGCAACTCATCATAATTTAACTTATCTTCCTCACCCACCCAAAAGGCCCCTTTAATGTTTGAAAGCTCAGTTTCTAGACCAAGAAATTTTTTCTTCCGCCCTTGGCCATCTCTTTCAGCCCGTGAAACCACATAGTTATTGTCAACAGATGAGCTGAAAGATTCTGACTCAGAGTCCGATGAAGAAGAAGAAGATCCAGTTCCATCCTTCAGAGAAAGACTGGAGCTACCACCACCAGAATCTAAAGAGATGTCCAAGCCTCTATTGCAGGACAAATTGAAACCCTGTTTTTGGTCCGAACTTAATTCTGGAGTACATTGAGGCGATCCACAATCAGAATAGAAAGGCACCTGCGGTTGTAGCTCCGGCGACAACAGATTTTCAAGCAACGATTGATACAAGCGGGAGAACTCCTCGACTTGTGAATCCATATCAGCGCTTTTCGGGAAGTTATTACTATTATCTTTGATCGTCTTCAGCATCTGCTCGACACTCCGATTCATTTCTGCGAGAGAAAAGCTCTCTGATTGTTTTCATTATTTCCAAAATTATGCGTGACATTACTTAGAACACAAATCAATCTTAGTGACAACGAGAAAAGTAATAGAAGAAGGTTCTGCACAAGTAGAAACCGATTTGAGCTGATAACATTTCCTACCACTAAAAAACGGAGGCTTATTACGTTAGGCTTGGACAAGGAACCAGAAAACTGGATCATAAATACTGCTTACCCTCAAGACTAATTGATAGCCATTTAGATCTGTTCTGAATGTCAGCCTCAGGCCAAAATGGTTTCAGATTCTTCAATTCCGGATTTTCCATACGAACACAAGCACGATCGAAGAATCTGCAGGAAAGCCTTCAATCAGGAAAATACAATCAACACAGAGTTCGAAGAAGAGCCTTGAACAATTCCTTCATGGATATAGTAACAATTAAGAAAACACAGCTATAAATTTAGAAGTACAATCAAATATGCAGAATCCATCAACAAAACTACACATCTGAAATTAATTTCATCAAGATCACCCAAACCAAAAGGAGTCTTCGCAGGTTAAAGCAATCGCCAAAACATCTACTCCAAAACAACACCAAATCCAAACACAACATACAAGACGAACCAATCCTTGAAACAAATTAGAAAAAGTAAAGCAGAGGAGGCAGTACCTGATGAACTTCGAAGTTGATGAAGAGCACAAAGAGATCTGGAATTCAATCGGAAGTCGGAAGTTGAAAAGCAAGTGTGAGTGATTGCGGGAAAGTGGGGGCAGATCGAGAGAGAAGAAACGTAGAGGACAATGAGAAAATTTTTGAAAGAGCAAGAACAGATTACAGTAACAGAGAGCGTAGAGACAGGAGACTAAATGACACTTAATAATCAAAATGGTGGAAATAACGAGAGCTACTAAGATTCCATTTTTCAAAATCTCCCTTTTTCTCATCTTACCGCCTCTTTGTTAATCTATTTATCAACTCAAATTACAAATTTAACTTATTATATCGAATAAATTTACAAATTTAAGGACCAAAATTACTCTTTTAACCTTATTGTTAGTATTAGTTCAATAAATGTAGATAAAAAAATAATAATTCAATTTAGTTTCTGAATTATGTCTTTAAATATTTAATATAGCACAGACATGAATTTTTTTAAAATAAAAATAATAATAATTTGAAATTTTATTCAACACAAAATTAAAAAATAATTTCTTTTTATAGAAAATCTATAATAAATATTAGAATAGATAAACATTAATAAAAGTAGGCGGGAAAATGGGGAAAGTTTTGAAAAAAGAGGGATATGGGCCACTAAGTTGACGTTTTTCTCAATTATTTACCGAACCGGGTCCACTCTTCTGATATGGATTGGACCGTCCTCTTTGTTCTTCGCGCCAACCCATTTTCAATATTCAAATTTCCTCTATTTTACGAGTCTTTTTTTATAATCCTTATGCCTTCCGTCACCCCATAAACAATTTTGTTTTAATGGGTCGGAGATAAGAAATTTCCCTACATCTACGTACAAAATTTCTTTTTATTGGCTTCTAGATAAATACAAAATGACAATAACTTCACATCTCGTAACAATGCTAGACAAACTTTTATCTATTTTGTTCAATTCATGTACCTGTTGGATTCGTGACAATTCTCAACAATATAAGAGTAAATTTTCAATTATAGATCTGTATGTGTCGTGAAATCAACAAGCTAGTAACTTGAAATAAACATGCATCACCCGAGTCTATAGATCAAAGTCAAACTTAACCCAAAGATTGAACACTGACTCAACTCATTAACTTGGAGTAGAAAAAACTTACTTTAAAAGTTACCCGTCACTCCAATAATTAGTAAAGTTTTTACAAAAAGAAACTTTATTGTTATACTTTGATGGGAGATGGAAGGCTTGATGTTTAGAATTGAATAGATACCCACATGGATGGAGGAAGATATATGATAGATAAAAGAAAGAAAAAGTAGAGTGCAAGGAAAAGAAGGATAGAATATATTTGTAAGAACAAAGTTAAAGTTTTGAAGGTTACAAGAAGAAGTGGGGAAAAATGCTTAAGCAATGCCATGTGTAGAATGCTACCCACTCATGGAGACAACCAAACGTGGCCTTGCCAGCTCTCCCTCTATTTCTTTTCCTCAAATGGGCCAATTTACCTGTGTACTCACACTTCACTCCTTTTTTTTCAAATAATAATTAATTTAAAATTCAGAAAATCTTTCCATTTATTATAAATAAATAATTTTCACAGATGCAGTGGATTATGCAAACATTCTCAGAATTAATCTTAGTTCACGTTTAAGAGATAAAACTGACGCTAACCATTTGTTCCTTTATGTATGATACGCTCTCTCGGCAGATATTATAGTGAATTTGTGTAACGTACACTTTTACTTTTAACTTTTTTTTTTTTTTTTTTTCACTTTTTACAGCCATGTAAACTGAAGACACAGGGATAACAATAAAAAAGCACGAATGTTAGACTTAAAACCATATATAGACTTCAACCAAGGAGGCCAATAGAGGAAGAGTCATGTGGGGGATAACCTAAGATAGCCACGCACCTAAGAAATTATCATACCCATTTTGTGTCATTCATCACTATGACACTTTACAGTTATACTTGCTTGTATTATTTATAGTTTGCTTTCTCTACAAGCTTGAATGGCTAACTCTTACCTCATTAATATTACTTTTGAAGTAGAACTATAACTCGAGATAGGGTTTAAAGGGATGCATGATGACCCGTTCGTAATAATTCAAATTTCGAGTAGCAAAAATATCTAACATTTTAAAAATATATAGAAGATATTGTCCATTTTGACTCGTTACGAATTGTCATCAACCTCATGATTTTAAAACGCGTCTATTAAAGAGAGACTTTCACATCCTTATAAGCAATGTTTCGTTTCCTCCTCCAACTAATGTGAGATCTCACATTCCACCTCCCTTAGGGCCAACGTCCTTGCTGGCATATCGTCTAATCACTGGCTTTGATACTATTTGTAACAGTGCAAGTCCACCGTTAGCCTATTACATATCGTCGTCAGTCTCATAGTTTTAAACACACACTTATAAAGAATGTTTTATTCTCCCTCCAACCAATGTGGGGTTTCACAAATATTCATCATTCCGTACACGATGTAAATTCTCGGTATCTAGATGTAACGAGAAGATTTAGGGTACATGCACGTTAAGGATTCCTTTCAATGATTAAGAGTTCATATTTCTATCACCAAATGTCTTATCGATTACGATTCTCTAACAAGAAAGATTTCGATTTTTCCGAGACTTAAAAACCTATAGATATACACATAAACCTCTCTCTATATATATATAAACATTGTAATATTTTAATAATTTGGGAAAAAGGGGAAAGAATCTGTTGAAAAGTTGGGACAAAGCATGGTTTTCCTTTGAGGTTGCAGAAGGGCTTAGCTCACAGTTGCTATGACTTTTAAAAGCTCAAGTGAGTAGCTATTGGGAAAAAAAGGCAAAGCTGCTTAAATACATTACAATAATAATAATACTCCAATTATTTTCCCACCTTTATCTCTGCCTTCACTTTATTCTTTTTAACATTTCTTCATAATTTATATTTGAACATATTAAATAAAATATTTGTTTCATTAAATTTTATTTAATAAATACTATTATTTTAAATAAAAACCAATTAACTTGTGTTTAATCAATTTTTTAAAAGTGGATTAAAATTAGTTAAATTACAAATTTGAATAATTATCGACTATTATTTGGATTTTATTGAATAATTAGAAAAAAAAATTATAACCTTCAAAATTTTAATATATTTAATGAAATTATGTAAAAAAAAAAAAAAAAAAAAAAATTAAATTAAATTTATAATTTTAAAAATTTTAAAACCAAATATATTTGACTTTAAAATTTAAAAATTAAATATATAATTTAATCCAACAATCACCCGAACTATAGCTTAACATTTACGAATTACGTTTTCTTCAATTAATGCACTCTTTTAGTTATTATTATTATTATTATTATTATTATTTTATCTTGCGTGTGTGATCCTACTTTCTCCTGACTTTCACATTTTAAATTATTTTATAAACAATTTTATTTTTGTATTTTTTTTTTCCAAAAGGAAGTTTGTTTATATTTATTGCTTATACAATTTGCACCTCATATTCATGTCAACAAGACAAGGAATAATACTACCCTTCCAATTTTAACCTAGACAGGAGGGTATGGACGGAATTTCAACCTTCAAACGAAATACATAATAACTATAACTATAATTATAATTAATGACAATTACAATCAACTGTACTCACGTTTATATTAACCACACAAAAATAGAAAAATAAACATTTAAAATTTGAAAGATCAAAATAAATATTATTTTGGAGTAAATAAAAAAAATCAGTGCTTGAATTTTCATATTGAAAATGAATTTTTATCAAAACAAGACAGTGAAATATTAAAAAAAAAAAAAAAAAAAGATTTAAAGTATATTTTCAAAAATTATATTTTATTTTCTCCCAATTTTTATTAATGAAGTATTTAAACATTGCCGGCATTCCTTAACACGTCATCAAAGTTGTTAAAATACTTCAATCGCGTCGGCGTTTGACTTCTTAAAAACCTATTAATTTTAAAATTCTTAATTAATTTTATTCTGAAATCATTGATTGGAATCTATATTATTAAATTATATATATATATATATATATAATAATTTAATAATATAACAAACTTTTAATTTTTATATAATTGAATTAGATGGTAAAAGATGAGTGCAATCCAGGTTGTAGATAAATATTAATCTTAGCCAATTGGATTAATGATAGTTAATTAAAATAAAATAAAAAGATGAGGTGGGCAATTAAGCGATAAGATAAATTAATATTGAAAAGTATTGATTTTGTATTGTAATCCAAAATTCTTCTCTTTAAATACAACAAAATAAAATGAATGAGGATATTGTCGGAGCCTGCAAAGTGGGCATAAACAAACAAAAGAAAACGAAAACGCCTCAAAACAGGGGATTCCAATAACATATCCAAATAAATTTTGCATTTAATATATTCTGTTTGTTTTGTTTTTTTGCCCCAACAAATATTTGCCTTTTTTTTTTTTTTTTTTTTCCTACTATTTTGCTGACGTGTCTTCCATCCCCATATGTCCATATTATCTAATTTCATAAATAAATTGTATAAAATTGAAAATTTAAATTCTTCTTAAAAATAATATTAAAATTAGACCATGTATGTGACGTGGAAGATTAAGATGATTGTTATAGTTAATTTAATATAAATATACATCATTAAAGTCATTTATAGAATTAACTATTTCACATTAATTTACATAAATAACGTGGTAATTAATGTCATGCATGCCTTTCACATAATTTCCTTCCAAAAAAAAGTTTAATAAAACGGTTAAAATGTGAATTTTTAATATTTACCCTAAATTTTAGGGTATTTTATTTTTAATTTAATAAAATAAGTTGGTTAATTTTTTTGTACTATTAGGAAATACGTCTCAGTATTGCACATGGTTTAGTGGACGTGGATTCTGTTTTTACATCACTTTTTTCAATGATATAATAATAATAATATATTCTTCAATTTGTTGATTTTTATTAAGCAAATAGTTATTAATTTATAACTTTTTTAAAATTATTCTATATTAACATTCCATTTATAAATATATAAATACATTTAATCATTATTTTTTTTTCATGAATTATGGTAATTATTTAACCTAATTTGATTTTTTTTTAAAAGACAAATTTAAATTTTATTAAAAATATAAATACTAAATTAAATCCAGTGTGAACAAAATTACAGAGGAAAAAAAGGTAACTTCCATTGTATTATATTATTTTTGCGAACAAATTCTAGAATGTGATTCCCCTACAGCCGCACACACAGAAGGCTCAATATGAGCGGAGACTGTTTGGTGGCCGTCATCGCTGGGATTAAATCTCAACCGTCCAATGGCTTCATGATGTGTATGATGATGATCAAACTGCATCACAGGCCGTTTGTCTATAATCTCTAGTTTTTTCAACGTTTGTGGAACTGAAAGTAACAATAAAATATTAATAATGAAATCCTGAAAGGTCCGAAACAAAAAAAAAACAATATAATGATTTCAAGGACTAGTTCAACTGCACATCTCTCTCTCTCTCTCTCTCTCTCTCTCTATATATATATATATATACGCGCACACACATTTGTAATCATGATTTCCAATTCGTAAATATTTGAAGAGCACCATGGGAGAGAAAGAAAACCTGGCGCCAAGTGCAGTGGGCTCTGTTGCAGTGCAGAAACCGCCGCACTTCGTGCTCGTTCATGGCATAAGTGGAGGAGGATGGTGCTGGTACAAAATCAGGTGCTTAATGGAGAATTCTGGCTTCAAAGTCACCTGTATTGATCTCAAAGGCGCTGGAATTGATTTATCCGATCCGAATTCCGTCGTCAAATTCGACGATTACAATAAGCCTCTGCTCGATTTCGTCTCCAGTCTACCGGAAAACGAACAGGTAATATCTATTCATCGTTTCTAATTTATTTCTTCGCCGGAAAGTCTCTGTTCCTCAATCGACTACGATCGAGTGGAGTTGATTGATTCAGAGATCGTTAAAAACTTTTACAGATCATTCTGGTTGGACATAGCGCCGGAGGCTTAAGTGTTACTCAAGCAACGCTCAAATTCGCAAAGAAAATCCGTTTGGCGGTGTATGTGGCGGCGACGATGCTGAGATTTGGTTTCCAGACTGATCAAGATATCAAAAACGTAAACAAATTCTTCTTCTCACTACTTTTAATTCATATAAACTCATGCTTAATTTGTGTGTGTGTTTACAAATCCTAATCGACTTAACTAGGCGTATTAGTGCAGCGTTCTTTTTATGAGTTGGCCGGCCGAACGGCGAGGTTCTTGTGAAACTCGTCGCCGGCCGGTGGTGGTAGTATGACAGTGAATCGTGTGAATAGTTTTGGCCATTAGTGGAATCGAAGGCTCTTGCTCTCATCGCAGATCGCATGAGGCAGGAAAAACACCGGCTGCTAAGTGCCAATTTATTCAAAGTCATCAATCAATTAAGTCTAACCGTTTTGTCTTCTAATTAGGAAAATGAATTAGGGACAACCACCAGCCAGCTGGTTGCTGAATTGAACATTTCATTTCGCCTCTAACTGTAGGACTATTGGCATCCTCTCACTCTGACTCATAATAGTCTGAGTAACGATTCCATTATATTGAATAATTCTGGTAGCAAAATTTATTCCAGGTGAGTTTTCATTGTGTCGGTTACTTCATTTTATTTATTGGAGGTTACATGAATTTGGAGTTTTTTCTTAAAAAGAAAAAAATACACCACGTCAGTAGAAACTCTTTTTCAACCTTTTAAATAAGAAAATGATGCATTAATAAAGAAGCTACGTTCAAGTTAATCCATAATTTAGGTCTAATTTTTTTTAAATTGTTACCGCTCATTTAAAATGAGCACTTATAGTTTCTATAGAGTCAGTGATTAGCAATTCATAAGCAAAACGATAGTATTTAAATTGTGAGTTGAAAAGGGAAAAAAAAAAAAAAATTACATAATTGATAATTTAAAGTTGAGCTTGCTTGGATGTGATTTTTATCCTGAAGTAGATCGGTACGGTAGAACCACGAGGTGGCAAGGTAGGATTGTAAAAATTATAAAATTGTCTGCTAATAATTTTAATAAAGTTGAATATTATAAAGAATTAATGAAAATCTTTTTGGTCGTAAAAAAAAAAAAAAAAAAATCAATGTACTCTGTTTAAAGTAAGAATTATGTAAGTCTAGTTAATTATAGCTTATAGGTAAAGTTAATTTTTAATTATAGCTTATATCAATGTAATCCAAGATTACAAACATTCCATTAGAAGAATATTAAGGCTATGCATATAAAAATAAGGATGTAATTAAAGTATGTTCTGTATGCTGCAACAGTGTTTGGAATATTTTCCGTGGTTTTGTACGAAAGAAAGTCAAAATTAGGTTAAGGCCAGTTGGAGTTCTCAAAGTCCGGAAGGTAATAGTGTGCTCAAGACTCAAGAGGAGCCGACAGGTTTCACAAGTTCACAGTTCTCACGTGTGTGCACTCATATTTTTCTTTTATAAGCCTAATTTCTTCAATGATCAAGGAAAATACAATGCAATGCCATTCTATTTTCCCTTCTGATTCTGATTGGACAGACACAGGAATTCCTGCTGCGGCTGCCCATTTACCCCAATCCAAAATTTACATGTCTTACTTATTCAAGTTCTTTATTTTTTCTATATTCAAAGAAATAGTGCCCCCACCCTTGATTCCTTTCCCTGTCAATGTCCCTCTCTCCCTACTCATTGAGCTTAACCTCTCTAGTCCTTCCCTCTCTCTCTCTCTCTCTCTCTCTCTCTCTAGTCTCGTCCCACACCTATCTCTTTCCTTTCATTTGCTACCAACCCCCTTGAAATATTTTTGGTACCGAAAACACTCCGAAGGCATAGCAAAACGCTTGGAGGAGGCCTAATGAAGAAGGAAGGAGCGAAACAATTGAAGATCTTTTTTAGCTAAAAATTGCAATATATATACACGGGATTTCCCGATTTATACGATTGATTGAACTTGAGCTGTTTAGGGGAGAGTGATAAGGAAGGATTGGAGGCTACCCTCTAATGAAAAGGAAGGGGATAGGGTGGGATACTATTTTTTTGGATAAAAACCGCTGCAATTCTAGATTGGGCCACGCGCCCTAAGCAGTAGGGGAGTAAAATTTTCCCGTGTCCTACATAATATGTTGGGCCGGTCTCTACTTACTTTTTCTTTTCTTATATTATATAATATAAGATTAAGATGATTAGGTCATTATTAACGAGTTAACCATTTCCGTTATGATTATTACCTTTTGTTTTTGTTTTGGTCAAATGTGCAGGGAGTGCCAGATTTATCCGAGTTTGGGGATGTTTACGACGTAGGATTTGGACTAGGACCCCAACAACCTCCCACCACTGCTGTCATCAAAAGGGAACTCCAGCGAAAGATCATCTATCACATGAGTCCCCACGAGGTACCTAAACCCACAAAAATAAAATAATAATGAAGTAACATAGTTTCTTAGTTTTGGAATCATCCCCAATCCAACCACGAGATCCTTTCCTGCCTTGAGATTTTTAATATAATTGCATTTGATCCTAAAAACATGCCTGAAAGTGTTCTAAAACATTTAAAATCCTTTGATCAGTCAAAATCTATTTAATATTTGATCTTACGCTGCCAAAATTGATTTGATTTTGAACATGCCATCCCAAACAAACATACCCTGAATTAAGAAGCAATTGTATCTAACCTCCATCATGATACCCCGTGTTTTGATGTTATCAATGATTCTCAGGATTCGACACTGGCCTCCATGCTATTGAGGCCAGGGCCAATCCTCGCTTTAAGGACCGCTCGGTTTAGGGAGGAGAACGGCGAGCTGGATACGGTGAAACGTGTGTATATAAGAACAACGTACGATCGAGTAATAAAACCAGAGCAACAAGAGGCGATGATAAGGGAATGGCTACCCGAAATCGTATATGAAATGGATACTGATCACAGCCCCTTTTTCTCCAACCCCTCTCTGCTCTTTGGCTTGCTCGTAAAAGCTGCTGCTGCCGCCGCCTCCTCAACGGCGGCATGTAACTAAACAAGGGGAGGGAGAGGGCATTTTTCATTTTCACTCACTTTCTCTCTCTTATGCTAAAATAAGAACATCTCAAAATTCTTGTGATTCAACAATAAAACTACAAATATATAGTGCTTCGTAATTGTTTCAAATTGTGCATTTGACAGCAGTACATCGTGTTCTCTTGCAAGCAGGGAACCATAAAGAATGATGACGACTTATCCTCCGAGTATGGAACGAATTTCTCACTGAAATTGGGTAAGAAAGCACAAAAGATTTCCTCCCTCTAATGCACTTTTTTTGTTTTTTTCTTTTTGTTTTCCTTGTTTTGTTATGGGAATTTGTATTGTGCTTTCGGTGTTCTATTATGTATCAGTAAATGGGGATGAAAAAGTATCAAGCCTCGTCCATTGCAGCTATCTTCTGTTGCAGATCTGACTTGTCAGCTCCTATTAATTTATCTACTTGGCGACCATCTTTAAAGAACACGAATGTTGGAGTGGCTTTGATGTCCCACGATTTACTGAGCTCCTGCAAAATAAATAAAATTAAAATTAAAAAACCCCACCTCACCCGACCTCAGTCTAAGAAACTTCTAAAACTCACCGTACTATACAATAAACTATACCATTATCAATTTAAATTAGGATTTAGGACACTTTTTGTAATGTTTTCAATTCTTTGATTCTTTTTTTTTTTTTTTTTTCACAACTCAATAAATTAAAATATATGTCGTCCACCAATCAAAATCACTCTAGTTTAACTTTAATAAAGAGGAAAAGAAAAACAGAAGAAAATTCCCCAAATTAGTTTTTTGTTTATAGTTTCTAGTATCATATTTCTTGTTTATAGTTTTTAAACACATACTAATTTATCATTTCTTATTAAAAAAAAATGTTTACTACATCAAAAATCAAATATAACATGATAATTTTGAAATTTTAGAGGATAAAATTAAAAAATAGTTACCAAACACAACTATATACAATAAAAAAAAACAAAAATCAAGAAATAATTCTTATGTTTCTTTTTCCAAAAACAAGAAACAAACAAACGAACGAAAAACAGAAAATGAGAGTGAAGAAATAAGAAACAAAAGCCATACAAACTGTAAAAATGAAAGTGTGAGGTCATGGATAAGAACACTCCGTCAGTGGAGAGCTAGCTAGATTCATATTCACATTTACATAAATAAACGAAAAGTAACCAAAAGATGGATTTACTCACAGCTAGCTCGTCGACGTCAATGGCCAAAAATACCATGGAAGTATACTTATCAGCAAGCTCACAAAATGCTGGTGTCATGGATTTACAAGGTCTACACCATGGTGCACTGAAATTTGCAACAACCTGTTGCATAGTTTAAACATAAAACACTGTATATTTTTGTTCACCACGAACAAGTGAGGGAGAAACTTACAATCTTGCCATCTTTGGTTGCTTCCGAAAGCTTCGCCTCCCACTTCTCAATCGACGTAATGAGGTGTACGTTTTTGCTATCAACTTGCTCCTTGACGGCATTGTCTTTCTGATCGCTATTGAAAAGCTGCAAAATGTCAAGTGTGGATGTAACTCAGTAGATGGAAAAATTATTTGATTAGGTTGAAACAGAATCATTTACCATTATCCCGTTGGAGATATGACACAGAGCTTAAAAAGTATGGTTTAATCAGACATCTAATAATTAGAATACGATCATGTTCATGTCCAATAATTTTTCAGAGGATGGGTCTTAAGGATGAGAACTTGGGTACTACCACTGTAACACTATCATCTAAGGTTCTAACATTGATCATGTAAATGAGGGAAAGTGGAATAAGTCAATACTGACCATTAGCAGACATAGCGCAGTGGAACTTCGAATAAAATTTTCAGGATAAATCTCTTTAAAGTAGATTTATTTAAAAAATCTATGTGAAAGAGAGAGTTCAGATATTATGATATTTGAAAGAGAGAAAATTTGATCCTCTGAAAATTTAGTGGGCTCTTATGATTCTGAACAAGTAAGAATTTACAGAAGCGAAGTGCTATTTTCAAACCTCCACTTGGTTATGTGGACCCATGATGACCATGAACTTGATGAATAAAAATAAAATGTACAAAAGGCATGCCAGAAACTGCGAGGCTAGCAAACAAAATAAAGCAGAGAACACTATACGAGAAATCAAGACCTTGAAAACATAATATAAAAGATAAATTGCCAGCGAGGCCTACCTTAGTCCAGCAGCTTCCCATTGAAAATGCAAAATCGAATCTCTGTCTGAAAAAATTAAGGTCGTTTCCAAACAGGACACCTGTTAAGTTGCATGATATGTATCAGTCGAGAATACATGTAAGATTAGATCTTAATTCATTTTCCAATGGAACCTGCAATCAGTTGCACTGGAAACTTGAAGAAAAAAGCCTTACACTTTGCTCAAGTTTTCACGAAACTCTATTTTGAACTTCTTTTTCCTTTTACTTTGTGCAATTGTCATTTTTGTTCTAGCCCTATATGATAAAAATTCTTTAAGATGAGACAAGGAGGGCATAGGTAGATTCCCATTCATAAGATATCTATTTTTGAATTAAAATCCAACGAATTAGTCATTCATAAACTAACCTCGCAAGAAAGGTAACATACCTTCAAACTCAAACAAAGTATGCCTTTACTAAGCTCGAGCAAGAAACAAAAATATATTGGTATCTAATGCAAGATCATGAAATCCTAAACATGGAAACATCAAATAGCAAAAGTCATGTTCCCATTCTCTTTGCACACCGATTTTAAACTAGAGAATGAAGTCAAGTCAAACCAATAATTTTTTGGACCGTGGCCTTAAGACGTGAAAGGATGGCGAAAGGAGGAAGATGTCCTAGCAGTTGATGCATCCGTTGTTGTCATTATAATAGTTACATTTTTTTTTTTTTTTCAGTTCAACAAAGTCGAAGGATTTTCTTCCTTCTTTAGGAGGTAACCAATTGAGCAAATCTTTCAAAGGAGAAATGACATTTTTTTTTGTTTCTCGTATCTCAGGCCTAATTCTAAAACCTGAACTTCACAAGAAACAATTTCGAATTAACTCTCATTTTTTTCATGGAAACAAAGATATGGAACAAAGAATATGTATGATATATATATATATATATAATTCAATAATATGTAAGGTGAGAGATTCAAACATTTTAGGTTGATTGTACAGGTTTTATGCCTGTTAACTATTTTTGTTCTAATAGACTTGAAAGATAAAAACTACCTTCTCTTTTATCTATTAATGAAATGGTGATGAGAAACTGAAACCAATGGATCATCCCGAAACTGTTAGTTAACATTCCTCTTGTTTGAAGGAAAAAGTATGAAACAATCATGTTCGTTAACTATTTCTCAAAATTGCTTTTCTTCTTTTCGTAAAGTGTGTTTTCAGAAATGGTCGGTTTTACAAAAATAAAATAAAGTTATCCTCCAAAATCACGGATAGAGATCTCGATGTCAATGCATTAGTTCCTATAAATCTTTCAAATCACAATCCTAAAACTAACTTTGGAAATAAATACGAAAAAGAACCGTTTCCAAAACAGCTCTCAAGTATTAACAAAACGGTCTCTCTTTGAAATTTACAGAGAAAACTGGGGAATCCATCACGGCAATGGCCGCATAGCATCAAAGCAGAGATTTCATTGCACCTCAATGCATCAAAGCAGAGATTTCATTGCACCTCAGAAGCAAATATGAGACGCAGATATTCAACAAAGGATACGGAATCAGAGAGAGCAAAAACATATAAGAAAAACAATACGCATGGATCATTATCAATGAGCGCAAAGGAATTATCATATTTACGAATTTTAGATTTAATCGAATCAATACACCTCCCTATTCTCTCCATACAAAGAATCTCGACTACCAGAACCAAAAGAAGTGCGAAAACATGGACAGATCATCATTACCTTGGGATAGCGTTGATTCAGCATCTTGTACAACTCATCATTGAAGCCGATCCTGAGATTTCAGGAGAAGCAGCGCCTAGAGAAGGAAGAGGACGAAGACGAAAACGAAAATTTCGAGAAAAAAACTTCTAATTAAGGCTGAAATGCATTGGTTGAAGGAGAACAAGGAATGTGAGAGCAGAGGGAAAATTATCGAGAAGAACAAGCCAATTTTTGCGGCGAGGGATCAGAATACAGATCAACCTCCATGTGTAACGATCGGATGAATACAGCTTCTATCTATCGATCCACTAAATAAAATAGAGACTCCTCCAATTTTTTTTAGGTTCAAATCTGTTAGAGAGCGAACATTTGAAAAAGAGATTTGTGGATTCAGGCAATGCTAAACCTATTTATACTAAGAACTGGCGGGAGAAAATTGCTTCATCCTTTTTGCCCCCTTAATATATTTTAAATAAGTTATTTAAAGCTAATTGGGTGGTTACAACTAAATTAACAATTTTACATATGCTAAATATGTTGGCTATAACTAAATTAAATATTAAATATTTAATTCCTAAACATGGCAACAAATTATATATCCATGACAGATTTCTAAAATTAAAATTTTATATTTGCAAATAGGATGGTTATATCTAAATTAACCTTTAAATTATAAATTAAAGGTCTAATTTAATTTTTTTTTATTTTATATATGATAATAGGGTGGGCATAACTAATTAAATATTAAATTATAAAAATTAGTTAAAATCAGAGGCAAGACAATATGCTGTGCAAGCTTTATTCAACTGACTTCCCGCTAGGATCCTTCTGAAAACTCAGAATTCAACGAATTCTTGCGCAGCGAACCTTGAAATTTTCCAAAAAGATACAGATTTGGGGTTAATAACACCAAGTTAGATTGTTCTAAGATGAGGCTGGAAACTCGAAACAGCTCCAAAGAATTGATCTGAAGACAACGGAAGATTGAAAGATCGAAAGAACAAGAAAAGCTTATCGTTCTTTCTCGAGTTTTTCGATCTCTTCTTGCTGCTTTTTCTCTGCCTCCTGAAGTTCTCTCTCTGCATCCTCCTTTTCCTCTATTTGGTCAAGATCATCAAATTCCTTGGTAGCAGCCATGGCTTTTACAACAGGGTCCCTTAGTTCAGAAATCAACCCACCACCTATTTTGTATTCTTCTTCGTTTCCAATCAGGTATAACCGCTGGTCGGGTCCTGATGCCATGGGAATGTCAACTGCCAGTAGCTTCATATCATACTGTAAATAAAGACAGTATCATGCATTAAGATCAGGAGAACTGTTCTTCATTATAAACTTCACAACTAATAAATATAACTTGATTTCTTGAAAATTAATAATGGTCTATTGTTTGAAGAAAGGAAAATCTGTGATTGATACAGATCTCCCCTGATATTCTACACTTGTTTGCGACTCTAAATCATGGGTCCACATCTTGCACAAATGGATCTCTTTATGGTGAACCTATACCACTCTTAAAAAATGGTCGCATCTCAACTATCATGGGTTGACATAAGGATCGGTAAAAGCCAACATAATTAGCAAATGAGATCGAGAAAATAGGTTCAAGCCATAATAACCTGTAATAACCCAAGCCCACTACAAGAAGATATTGTCTACCTGGTGCGTATTGCCATCAACCTCATGGTTTTAAAACATGTTTATTAGGATAAATTTTCCACACACATATAAGAAATGTTTCATTCCCCTCTCCAACTAATGTGAGATCTCACAATCCACCCTTCTTGGGGGTCTAGCGTCCTCGCTGACTAGCTCTGATACTATTTGTAATAGCTCAAGCCCACTGCTAATTGATATTGTTTGCTTTAGCCTATTACGTATCACCATTAGCCTCACGGTTTTAAAACGCGTCTTACTGGAAGAAGTTTCCACATCCACATAAGGAATGTTTCATTTTCCTCTCTAACGACGTGGGATCTCACATAACCATATACCTAAAATCAAATATAGTACAAGTTACTTATCAACTTAAAATATAGTAGGATCAAGCAGTCTTCCACGAGAATGGTTGAGATGCATGCAAGGTATGTTGAGATGACTCTCTTTCGCACAACTCTAGCCCTATATTTGCATAATTTTCCATCATATCCGCCATAACTTTTAATTCATGGTCAACAAACCTTTTACACCACATTTCAACACTCAAACTAACCAATGTCAGCAGCTAATCTCTGTCAACTAACTCACGTATCCACTTCAGCTGCCTATCAAAGATCTATTGAGAAATCAAATTACAACAAACGGGTATGATCTTGTAAAGTGCATTCTTATAACCTCTTGATGCATCATGAATTAACAGGCATTCACAACAAGGTAACAATAATAAGAGAACCCAAAATAGATATGTCTCCACAAGCAAAAACTCAAATATATAATGACCTTCCAGAAATTCAATGAATTCATATACAGTTTCACGTCAAGAAAGAATACCAAAATGATTCTTCAAGGTTCAAAAGATGTAACAACTTCATGATATTTGAAGAATAAAACAAGTGGCGAGCATAAAAGCAAACCTGGCCCTTCTTCTTTTTGACTTCAACACTGACTAGACCCTTCCTTTCAGAGCCTCTAATGGGAAAAATAAGAAAGCACCGCTTGCTCCGACGATTTGGCGTGAAGTTCTTCAGAGTTAACCCTCCTCCTGACATAACATAAGCTCTCAAGTCTGATCCTGTAAGAGGGGCACCCATAACCTCAAGAATTCCTGCTGACGTATTGAGCTTTCTCATGGCCATTCTATAAACTCTATCAGGATTAATTGTGAATCTAGAACGCATATAGAGGCCCTTGAAATGAAAAAGGGGTAGATAACATTCAACATTGATAATCCACAAAGTATCATATAATTCTTCATACAGAAAAATAGCTGAAATATTCAATTTTCACAAACTGGAGTGAGGAGAAAAGGTCAAGATAAACAATAAATCTAGGTCTCAACCCAAGAACAAATAGATTCTGGATTTATATAGGGAAAAACAATCTCTGCGTAAGCAAAAGGATAGTTTATGATCTTAATCTTAACTCAATCATTAGCAGCGCAAGCAAAGGGATCAAAAATCATGTTCTTAGAAAACGAAGGTAACACGGAGCGAAGAGATTAAAGAGAAAACTCACAGCAAAAGCAACGATTGCTGAAGATAAAGCGAGAAATCCATACTTGGCCATGCCTTCAGAGAGGCCAACAAAGGTGTTCGCAACACCGAACATAATCCTCCAGAGCAATGCACAAACTAAAGCTGCTCCAAACCCGAGTAGAACTAGATAATTTCTCCTGAAGAAAGCCTCAATTTGCAACCCTATGGCTTCGCGGTACCGCGAAAATGCGGAACGAACAGCCGCAGTGGGCTTATCAAGGACCTTCTTAGCAAAATTACCATTGATTTGACCCCCGAAACCTGGAGTCTTAACAGAGAAGAATCTAAACCTAGAAGCAGAACGATAGGCATTCAATTTAGTGGCAACGGAAGAATTCCCAGCAGCGACCTTGGGAGCATAGAGGATTTGGGACAGACCAGGATTTGAAGAGAATTTCGATTGGAAGGAGGAAGACGAGAAGGAATTTCTGATGATTGGATCTCGAAGAAGAGGGCGGGCATTGGAGGAGCTGACCGGATGATGACTGAAATGGAGTCTGATCCTGAGGTCGAGAAGACCCTCAAGAACCCTTTTAGAGGGTTTAGAGAATTTGGAAAGCATGAAGACCTGGGAGAGATTGCGAAAGTTGCAGGAGAGCTTGCAGTGAAGTTGTTGAGTACGGTCCAAGCAAAAACTGAATACAACACAGAGAGGGGGGAGACGATCGCAGCGAATAGAAGAAAAAGAAAAAGTTCCCTCGCAGAATCAGTCAAACCGGGCCGGTTTAGAAGAGGACCAACCGTAGCCACTTGGTTCGGTTCATCAATTATCAAATAGGCGGACAGGAAGTGCATAAAAATGTAAAAATTCTCACATTATGCCATCCTTAGTAACGGTTTGGCATACGTTCAAGTAATTCTTACTTATTTTTTCTAATTTATCATAGTCATAAATTGGTGTATATAAGATTTATAGATGGAAAAATTGGTGTATATAACAAAAATGTACCTAAACGTTCGTATAATTAAAATTTTTAGAGTTGGGTTGACATTTTTTTTATCTGGTCAATCCAAAATTAAGGTTACAACTCAACTCAATCCCGTTATTTTTAAGATTATTATAAAAGTTAATAATATTTGATATTTGTAAGCAATGTTTAGAAATTGATAACTGAGTTTTATGATAATATTTGATTAACATTTGTAACTAATGTTTGGAAACTGATATCTGAGTTTTATGAGATTTTAAGAAGCAAGTATTTTTAAACAATTAAAAAAACACAACCCGACAATCTAATCTAGTCCAACTCGAACAAACTCTATTCTATTAAAGTGGCATGAATTACCCACCAACCTAGAATTTTGACATTACGCAATAATATGAGAACCATGCGCATTAAATAACTGACATATTTAGTCCATAGTGCACGACATGGACTTGTCCACATTGAAAACCGAGACAAGCAAGCAGGGGAAGCTCCAAATAGTGTCGAATCATTTGTTTCTCTGTATTATGAATATGATTGATACGCATTTTAGTCGAGAAAACTCTCTCGAATGTACTAATTTCTTTAAAGATCTCATTTAATCAATTTTTTCTTATTTGTTGTATGCTAAAATATTATAAAGAAGGAGAAATACACAATGCGCTTCTTCTTCTACGTTTCAAAGCCTTATTTCTTTGGAAAACGGAAGCTTGAGTTTACAATTTTCGAAGTCTACTTATTTCAGCAAGTAATGAAAAGGAAAGCTTGAGTTTCAGTACAATTATGGTTACCATTTCCTCCTCAAATCCCTGTTCAATCCCTTAAAGCTTCGATTTCATGGTCTTGTCTTCAAATACCAACACTACTTTCCCAACAGCTTCTCTGTTCTTGATGGCATAAAAGGCAAGGTTGGCCTGTGAAAAGAATCAGACGAGTATGTCAATTCAGATGCTCTGTGTTTTACCATGAAGACAATCCGACACTGAACACGAAAGATAGTACGTTACATGTCAGCTATGTACACTTTTTCGACTCTCGAACGAGACATAGTGAGAAGATTTCAACCTCCCATCTTTAAAAAGATAAATAATGCCTAGACTCAACTACGGGTGAGCTAAGACTCAAAGATCTTGGCTCCAACAAAAACAGCCTTATAAAATTTAGGCTTTCCCTTTCGGGTTTCCACTCAAGGGTTTTAAAACACATATACTAGGTAGAAGTTTCCACACCCTTATAAAAAATGTTTTGTTTCCTTCTCCAACCAACGTGAGATTTCACCATTTATGAACCAGTAGCTCAATAAAAGTTTAGTTTTGTTTCCATAGGCTTAAAAGTAGATTCTACAGTACTCAAACTAACTTCAGATGCAGCATTACAATCATCAACATAATGCGTGTGAGAGAGGAGAGGTAGTGAATCCTCCAAAGAATGAAATACTCCTTTAGTGAAAAAAAAAAACCACTAGAATCTAATGCAGTGGCAAATTGAAGTAAGCTCAAAGGTTACTCACCTCTAGTGGGCTATAAATATGAGAAATGTGAACTCGGATCAATCCGCTTGATAACCAGGATAATAGCTCATTCATAGATTCTTCAAGAACTTGGGGTCTATGTATACTATAGCTGCCCCAATAAAGTCCATGCACCGTCCAGTTCTGTTCATATTGTAATAAAAAGATTGAACATGGGAAAGTAAATGGTGATAGAAGGAAAACAAAAAGAGGTTACCTTAACAAGAGCTATATTTGCGGGAATAACAGGGACCTCCCCGCTGGCAAACCCGATCACAAGAATGCTTGCGCTCCAATTTAAAAGTTTCATTGAATCTTTTGTCAACTTTCCTCCAACTGGATCATACAAAACATCGACCCCTTTAAGTTTTCTTTCTTTGAGGAAGGCCTTCACGTTTTCAATGACGTTTTGATGATTTAAGTCTACTACATGGTCGACGCCCAAAGACCGGAGATACTCTACCTTTTTAGCTCCCCTGAAAGACAATGCAGGGAACAGATCTCATTATATGGTGTATCATAACCTTGTTTGAGTAGGTGAAAGGGGGCCAGGAAATAACAGAAGAACTATTGGACAGAGTTGATGGTTGATTTATGAAATACTTGTTTACCTTGCAACTGCAATAACAACTGCACCGCAGACCTTACCGATTTGAACAGCAGCTAGGCCAACGCCTCCAGCTGCCCCGAGAACCAACAGTACCTAGAAATTTTCATTTTATAATCATGAACTATTGCGTTACCAATGTTTAAAGATGATACTCCATCCACAAGTCTAGATATTTGAGAATACAACAATCTGAGAATCAAATAGTCAATAGAAAGGAAGTGAATAGCATATTGAATCAGATGCAGTATTGGAGGGCACAATGCTGGCCTGTGGCTATTGAACTTGAGCCAAAAGAGAAATTTGTACCTCTAATGTGAACAACGACTAATAATGAAGTTCAAAAGAGAGATATCTACTCTCGTGACAACACAAAAAGGAGACCGGGGATCAAAGTAGACGTTCAAAATTTCATGGTCGATTGCATTCCGAGGACTTGATTGATTGAAAAAGTAGCATTTGTGGTTCAATCTAAAAAGGATGTTTCAGAAATACCTTAATTCTCAAAATGTTTGCTAGAGAAGCAGAAAAATGGTGCAAAGAAATTTGTTCAGATACTAAGAATATTTTGCCTTTTTACAAGAATTTGAGGACACCATTACGAATAAGAACGCTTTCTCCAATTTCTTATCTGATTCATTTGTTTTTGTTTAGATTGCTATCCAAAATCTAATGTACAAATGCTACTTTGTTCAGCTTTTTGTGCTTAGAGATGAATCCATGGAAGACGCCAACAAATTTACACATCTGAACCAGAGAGAAGAAAAATACCTGTCCAGGAGCCAGCTTGGCCCTGTGTACAAGGGCAACATGCGAGGTCCCGAACACAACCGGAAGTGCGCTAGCGGCCACCAGATCGCATCCATCAGGTACTCGGAATCTTCAGTTTGTTTATGAAAAAAGGTCAAACAGAGAAGAGATATGCTTCAGCGCAAATTCATGACTGTAGCAATAGACGTAAGAAAAGGAGGCCAATGGCGAGAAAGAACATACAGTCGTGACTCATCGTCAACGACGAATTGAGCAAAAGAACCGACGCCAACGAAGGAGCAAACGCGATCTCCGACTCTGAACTTGGAAACTTTGGAGCCAACAGCGACGACGATTCCAGAGTAATCAGAACCAGGGATGAAAGGAAGAGGAGGTTTCTCTTGGTATTTCCCTAGAATCTGAAGGTAATTGGCGTAATTCAAACTTGTAGCTGTAATCTGAACTCTGACCGACGTCGGAGAATCCAACGTCGGAATCGGATGATTTTTACTCAGCACCACCGGAGAATTATCATCGCTGGGCACCGATGTTGTTGGATCTCCGAGCTTCCTACAGACAAGTGCTTCCATTTTGTAAGCTCAATTTAATTCTCAAACCCTAAGCTAGTACCCATATGTGGAGGACCAAGATTTTAATGCTGTCGTCTTAAGAGAGATAAAATGCGCCCATTAGACGATTACGCTTTATACGGCACGTCTCTCGATTATTTCGGCTGGATCGGGTCGAGTTATTTGCTCTGGATGTTCGGGCACGTGCTTTCTTCTTCCCTTTCCCCTGCTCTGTTCTGCTTGCATATCCGTGCAGACATCAATGGCGGTTCAAGGATTCAGAGGAACAACAGTTTTACGCGAGGTAGCTCCTCAATCGCTCGCGTTCCTCTTTCTGTTTCCGCTGCTGCTTCTTCTTCTTCTTCCTCCGTCGGTGGTTCCGATGCTGAATTCTCTGGTAATTTACTTGCCTTCTTCATTTCTTCTGGACTTCGATGTCTGTAACTATGCTTTCTACAAGTACAATCGTTAAATTAGTTTTCATATTCTCTGTATGCTTTCTGCATTGTTGGTGAATCACCATGTTTGCATAGTTCTGTAGAATTATGGGGTTTACTACTGAAGAAACCGAACTATTACGACATTTTCTGGGGAATTTCACAGACTAACGTAGAAAATTGAACATATGACCTTGTTTTTCTAAAAATTTGTTCTAGCCATTTGCAAACAATTTTCAATTTGTTCCCCAATTTTCTACCTTGGATTTTGCTAATGATGCGCACACAGATGTTCAATGGGTGATTTCTTTGGATCTACAGAGCAAGTGTATGATTCCAAAGCTAAACAGAGAAGGAAAATAGCTGGTGTAGATCAAGAAGAATTGTTGAAGCCTACAACTTTGGCTGATCCTGATAGTTTTTTCTGTAAGTTTAATGGTTTGGAATTACATTACAAGGTTTATGATCCGGAATTACAAGGGGACTCCTTATATCAAACTCGAACGCCAACCCTAACCCCTAATCCAAGTCCTGCTCTGCCAACAACTTCGACTCCTCATCGAACTAACAAGATTGGTCTTCCTATGATTCTCTTGCATGGCTTTGGAGCTTCTGTTTTCTCATGGAATTGGGTGATGAAGCCTTTAGCTGATATTACTGGTTCCAAAGTACTGGCGTTTGATCGACCAGCTTTTGGATTGACGTCAAGGGAAGATTATTTGGGGCATTCTTCTGCTGGTACGAAGGACACAAAACCTCTAAATCCATACAGCATGGCGTTTTCAGTCCTTGCTACTCTGTATTTCATCGGATTCTTAGGAGCTGAAAAGGCAATCTTGATTGGGTATGCATATTTCTGTCTTTACTTCTGTGGATTGTCTCTGGTGGGAACTCATGAATTTTGTTGATCTATTCTTCCAATGCTCCATTTCATCATAGTTCTAATGACACACAATAGTGGATTTGTGATATCTCACATTGGTTGGGGAGGAGAACGAAACACCTTTTTATAAGAGTGTGGAAACCTTTCTCTAGCAGATGCGTTTTAACAACCTTGAGGGGAAGCCCGAAAGGGAAAACCCAAAAAGGACAATATTGGCTAGTGGTGGGCCTGGGCCGTTACAGGATTCGATGGTATACTTGATGCCTACCCATTTAAACTTTCATTTTGTTAAGATAAGTGATGTGAGATGTTTCCAATTAAGTGTTTTCACCTTGGTTCATACTTTCATGGACATCATGTGTAAAATTAGCCTAAGCTTCTTGTTTTCCACTTGAACTAAATAGTCATTTGAAAAAAGAACCAGAGCAACAGTGAAGAGATACTCGGTCATCTTTGATATCAGTTACAAAATTTCTTGATGAAACCAAGCTGGAATGAAGATTTCTAACCTATTTCATGAATCATGAACTATGTCATATCCTTCTGAATGTTGTGATCTTTCCAAGCGATAATAGAAACTGTTATCATCAGGCATTCAGCAGGTTCGCTTGTAGCAGTAAATTCATACTTCCAAGATCCGCAAAGGGTTGCTGCTTTAATCCTTGTTGCCCCAGCAATTCTGGCTCCTTTAGGAGTTAGATTTCCCCGGGACAACCCGGTCCAAGAGAACGTCTCTGATTCAAATGTTGTTGGGAATCCAGTAATTCAACTGTTCAAGATTCTGTCAGATGTGGCCAAGTTCATTGCGCAGTCAATAATGCAGATGGTGAAAAGAATTCTAGAAATCCTCGACTTCTTGTACATAAAACTTCTGTTAGCTCTTCTTCGTTCAACCTTGGTTCTAACGTTGGTAAAGTGTTTCATTTTGTTATTTGCCAAAGGTTCTTCTTGTTCAATTCCTTTTCTTTATTAACATCTGAGCATATGGGTTTTATAAACATTCTGGTGTGTCCAGGTACGGATGATTATAGATAAAGCTGGTATTGTTGCTATCAAGAATGCTTGGTACGATTCTGCTCGAGTAAATGAACATATTCTACATGGCTATACAAAGGTAGACTTGACCTCATTCGATAATTATTTGATTTTTTGAAAATTAAGCTTATAAACACTCTCACTTATGAACTTCTTTGTTTTGTCATTCACTCTTTTGAAATGTTTTCAAAATCTAACCAAACGTTGTAACCTAGAAAGAAAAAAAGTTTTAAAACGTGTTTTTGGCTTTTGGAATCGACTATGAATTCAAATGTTTTCCAAGGATGAAAACTTTGGTAGAGAAATTGTAAAAAAACCAAAAACTAAATTGTTATCAAATGGGCGTTCATTTTTCGTTTTTAATTTGAGAAGGCTTGTATCATGGTAAAATTGCAGCCATTGAGGACAAAAAACTGGGATAAGGCACTTGTGGAATTTGTTGCAGCCATGCTTACAGATAGGGCTTCCCCACCAATTTCAGAAAGACTTCGTGAAATTTCCTGTCCTGGTAAGTTGAAATAATAGTATCAACTCTTTATTCTCCCAACAGTATGCTGCCTGAACTTGTTTTGCATCTATTCGAGTCCATGATATATATTATAATTTCTTATTGTTGGATGATGAAAGTCCCACGTCGGCTAATTTAGGGAATGATCATGGGTTTATAATCAAAGAATACTCTCTCCATTTGTATGAAGCCTTTTAGGGAAGCCCATATGCTCAAAGTGGACAATATCATACCATTATGGAGAGTCTTGTTCATCTAACACTTGTATCTTCATCATAGAAATCGAATAACTATGTATGCAATATTAATTATAGATGTTTGGAGTGGAGGTATCATCTAATGTCAAAAAAAAAAAAAAAATGATGTATTTTGAAGTATTCAATTGAGTTTTTGTAACAACCCAAGCCCACCGCTTGTAAATATTGTCCTTTTTGGATTTTTCCTTTCTAGCTTTCCCTCAAGATGGGCTACCGCTAGGAGATATTGTCCTCTTTGTGCTTTCCCTTTTGGACCTTCCCTCAAGGTTTTTAAAACATGTCTACTAGTAGAGGTTTCCACACCCTTATTAAGGAATGTTTTGTTCTCCTCTCCAACCGATGTGAAATCTCATAATCCACCTCTCTTGTGGCCCAGTGTCCTCACTGGCATACCGCCCGTTGTCTGGCTCTGATATTATTTGTAGTAGTCCAAGCTCACTACTAGCAAATATTATCCTTCCACCTAACTAGAATACATAAAAGCCCATGACTTTATTGAAAACTAATAATTGTAATAATAATTATTCACAAGTTATTAGATTACTTTCCCTGTTCCTTTTCCAAATCACTTCAACAGTTGAAACTTGTTGCATTCATGAGCTTAATAACCTGTACCAGTCTATGCATTTCTAAATAGTAATCAAGCTGCTGTTTTGGTAACCGATTTCAGTTCTTATTATCACCGGTGATAGCGACAGGCTTGTACCTTCTTGGAATGCTGTGAAACTTTCTCAAGCCATACCAGGATCTCACTTGGAGGTGATCAAGCATTGTGGTCACCTTCCTCATGAAGAAAAAGTAGACGAGTTTGTATCAATTGTTCAGAAGTTCTTATACCGAACTTTTGCCGATTCACAGGAACGGTAATTCAAATGGCTTCGCAGGCCTCCGTATTGTTGTTTGATTTGTTTAGAACTTGGGGGTTTTGATCATTTAATCCATGAGAATTGCTTCTTGATTTGGTTGATGCTCCTGTTCTTACTTTTGTGTTGAAATGGTTGAATCCTTTTGTTGAGAAAGATGTTATTTTGAGTTAGGTTCAATCCATCCGTAAATTTTGAACACGGCTAGCATATAGCATATACTGTACTCTTTGGGCTTTCTTTTAAGTTTTAAAACGCGTTTACTATGTAGAGGGTCTAGCTCTACTCCGACCAGTATCTTGCACCGTCCAAATTTGACTTTGATACCATTTTGTAATAGATGGTCTAACTTTAGGATGTTACACATGATACCAGAATCATACACCGAACAATGTGGTAACAAGAACGTTGAGCTCCGAAAAATGTGGATTTTGTGAGATTCTACATCAGTTAGAGAGGGAAACAAAACCTTCTTTATACGATTGTGTAAACCTCTCCCTAGCAATGTTTTAAAATTGTGAGACTAATGACACATGTAATGGGTAGAATAGACAATATATACTAACAGTAGATTTTAGTAGTTACAAATCCTTTTTAAAGACTTAATTTTTGTACGTACTAAGAAATAAATAAAATCTTTATAAAATTATCAACGTGAATATTAAATATTTTCATATACCAAAAAAAAGTTATAAAATCATTTTAATTAATAAGGAAGTTTATTTAATTTTTTAAATAATAATAATGGAGTAAACTAGAAGATGACAGTGGAGAATGAAGATATTGGGGTTAAAACTTATGGCTGAGAGGAGAGTCGAAGAAATAAAATTAGGAAATGGAGAGTCGAGTACATTGACATCCAATGGGTAAAGCATCAGCTCTGACTTTCTCTTTGATTATGGTTAAACAATTCCCGAAAGCTAATCATGTCAACTCCACATGGCATTCAGATGCTCAGATCTTTTTCGATGCCGTTACCATCCTTTTTCCACTACTTTTCTCGCCATACACAACCTACCTAAGATAGCCAACGCCCGCTCACGTAAATTTCAACAGCATTTGAGGAGTTTGATGCTTTTTCTTTTCTGTAATGTATTGCGGATTTTGACCGGTCATTTTCTGCAATGGTGTAAAATTTATCGGTAAGGGAGGTTCGAGAGGAAAACATGAGCTCCTGGAAGGCGATAATCGCGCCTAAAAAGAAATTGCATGGTATCGATGATGAGTTGCAGAAATTGCTTGATGCTAACATGGACGACGTGTCCGCCAGACGCCGAGCGCGGGCGGCGTTCAAAGGAATTCAACTCAGCATTGATCACATTCTGTTCAAGGTATTCTGGTTAACTGTTTATTTCTTAGGTTCATGTTCGTGTTGTTATTAAGGTGTTGGTCGATCTTGGATAATTCGTTATGCCTTTATTTTTTTTTGTTTTTAGCGTATATTTTCTATGGGATTTCAATTACTTCTTTCGTTTTTCTTTTCAGACACCAAGCAATGGATTGAAGATTGAAGAGGTAATATCTAAAATTGAATATCTTTTGTTTTTTAATATGTTTAGAACTTGATCTTTTGTAGAAATTACTCATAATAATGAACTTGAAAAATGAACCTCTCTTTCTCATAAAGAGATTCGTTATGCTTCACCTTCACTGTTATTTGAACAAGTTCGAGTGGGATAGTTTTACTCTTTTACATGTTTATAAAGTTTTGAAAAATCCAAACACCTCATAGATAGATAGAGGTTGGAATTATCAAATGAATCACACTCCTTCATATATGTCTAATCTTTTTAAAAACCTTAATTGTTGTGCCTTTTGGAGTATTTTTCCGGATGTATAAATATGTAGTTGTATTGCTGAGTCATTTGGCATGGAAAAGTAGTCAATTGCAATATAATTAGTCCTTTTCAAAGCTGTTTTTTTATCGGATCATTTGTCAATAAAAGGCGTAATGCTGAATCACTTTAAGGAAAAGTAAGATTCGGATTACCTTGTTGATCAAATATCTCAAGACAAGAACACTGATTTGAGATTTGAATCACTCCACAAGTAAGATCGATCATGTCAAGCTTGAATGATTCTGAACATGCAATCTAAACTATATAGAATTACAAAGGAACTTTGCCCTTGGCTAACGGAAAAGCACAAATGCTCTTTACATTTTTCAAATCTCCATTTTCTTTGCCCTTGAAGTTTATATTGCATGATTGATGCCTTGGTTCATATCAGCCCATCTGTGCTTCTTGAGAGTCTATGCCATCTCGTTTTCAAGCTGAGACAATCAATCATTTTTGTACAGTCATATGAAGTCAACTCCAGAGGACTGAGTATATTCTCAAAAAGCTGGATTCCAGTGACTGTCCGTCCTAAAGCAATGGTGTGTTATTGTCATGGCTATGGAGACACCTGCACATTTTTCTTTGAAGGCACGTGGCTCCTATCGAGTAGTATAAATGACCTAGTATGTCATTTTGTATACTATAATAGGAATTGACTTTTGTTTTGTGGTACTGTAATTCAGGAATCGCAAGAAAGTTCGCATTGTTAGGATATAGCGTCTTTGCTATGGATTATCCAGGTTTTGGTCTTTCAGAAGGTCTCCATGGCTTTATACCAAACTTTGACAGAATTGTAGATGACGTCATTGAACATTATTCCAAAGTGAAAGGTGAGTTAACTTGCCAAATTTTGTTGTTAACTAATCTGAAAACGATTGTAGTAGTGAGGAAGCAGGACAATTTTCCTTGAAATGGATCTTGAGGAATGATATTTTGCTTGATCCTTAAAGTTAATATTATACTTTATCTCCTGCTCCCTCAGGGCATCCGACCAATATTTGGAGGGATGATGTAGATTTCGACTGTAAGAATTTAGAACAGCAAAATTCTGACATGCACGTAGTTATATTATATACCTCTCTGGAAGGTATCAGATATGATATGATAAGTCGCATGTGTTTGATGTCCTGTATAATTCTTGCATCTAAAGATATTGGGGGCTCTTTTGTGTGTGTAGTTCTGGGTAGCCCTTCTTCTGGTTTGGCGGTGTCCAAGCATGAATAGGATGAAAACATAGAATAGCCTTTTGGACAGCGATTAGCATTGCTTGCAATAAAATTCTTGTATTGTTTCTGTGTTCTGTGTTATCTGGAATTTTTGTGGTTTGTATGAGTACTAAGATCCAACTTGATTTCTTGTTGAAACCTTCATTTTAATATTGTCTGGCCTTTTGTTTACCTTGGTAACTTTTTCCTATGATGCCTCGTAAAATAGAAAGGATCTTACATATCGTCCAAGATTTCTTTATTTTTACTTTTAGAATAGATTTGTTTTGTAGAAAATACATTCTGTAAAATATTTGTTTTACTTGTGTCTCAACAGAAATCATTCAAACAAATAACAAAGTTTTTCAATGACAACCCTTTATTAGAAATTTATTTACTTGATTCCAAGGGCAGAGAACCCGGCGTTTAGTGCTCTCCCCAGCTTTCTCTTTGGGCAGTCTTTGGGGGGAGCTGTGGCTCTCAAGATACACCTAAAACAACCTCGTTCATGGGGTGGTGCAGTTCTTGTTGCGCCAATGTGCAAGGTATCTTTCTGAAAAAGATTTTTCTAGAACACTTGCATTGTCTGTGGGGCTCCAATCAACTCAAAATTTCTTTCTAGATTTCAGATGATATGATCCCATCATGGGGAGTTTCACAAGTATTGATCGGAGCGTCTAAATTCCTTCCAAAGTACAAGTTGGTTCCACAGAAAGATTTGGCTGAGGCAGGTTTTAGAGACGTGAAGTATAGAGAAATGGTTTGCCCCTTGAGCAGAATGTTTATTTGAACAAAATGGTGGTATTACAAATAACAAATGCATGCCTTTGTTTGTTTTTTTTTTTTTTTTTTTTT
>NW_019272030.1:4325314-4330309 GCF_002738345.1 Cucurbita maxima | reverse complement strand
GGGGGGGGGGGGGGGGGTGTTTCTGCTTTTGGGGGTGTGTTTTTTGATGGGGTTTCTTTGTTTTTGCAGGGAGTAATCGGAAGAATCTTTTTTTTTTTTTTTTTTTTTTTTTTTTGGGAGGTGGTGTTGCGCTAGAAAGTTCACATAGATTTATTCATCCTATTTTTAAGTGAAGTTTTTAATCTATATGTTAGCAGATATGTTTATTCATTTTTTGCATTTCTGTGGATGCAGACAACATATAATGTCATTGCATACAAACATAAACCTCGCTTGCAGACTGCAGTAGAGATGTTGAGAACTACGCAAGAACTAGAGCGCAGATTGAGAGAAGTATGCTATACTCACAACCTTTCAATTATGATATATTTTTTTTCCTAATATTTTGCTCCACTGCTCTTCACTGCACATGTTTCCTTTTTATCAGGCAAGTAATGCATTATCAAAGCTTATATAGGTGTAAATTAACGTAAGGATTATATATATATATGAGTCTAATTACTATGTTTAAGCCTCAGGCATGCGATATGATTAAAGTTGTTCAGTACGTTCAGTGTCTCTTGCAAGCTGCAAGCTGCAAGCTGGTCTACTGCCTGCCTGCAAATAAGAAAAGGGTTCCAATCCAAGAGAATAAGAACAAATGAACAATTACAAAAATATTTAGATATAGACGTCCTAAGCAGGGGTAAATGTAGCCATGTAGAACACTCCACCTCTAAAGACTCCGTTATTTTTCTTAGTTCAGATTCCCATGAAAACAACAAAAAACCAACCCTCCATAAGACTCCACCCCTCCCCCTAGGGCCAAACAGACTCCAAGCCATTCCTAATTGATCGAGTAAACTAGAAACTCAAGGGAAAATGGTCCTAGTCTTCAAATGTCTTCCTATTGTGAATGCACCATTGTAGCCTCCAAAAAGATGGAAGACTGCATTCTAAATCCAATCTGTAACACCCTATGTAATACCTTACCACACAGAATTTAACCTTTTTAGAAAATTTTTACCTTCCATAATGTGGAGAATAACATGGACTCAGACGCAGAGGGGCAGGGCTACACAAGTGATTAAAGGAAGAGCTACAACAGAACCCTTTTGAAGGAGCAAGGAAGTTTAATCTATTGATTAGATCCTGTTCAGGTAAGGTTGTCTATAAACCTTGTTAGTTCCATAATTCGTTCTTATACAAAGCCTTTCTTTACTTTTCTTTCTCCATTCATAGGTTATCTGAATAAATCATAAACCATGTCTGATGACCCCACAACTCTTTTGTTCCCAAAACTCAAATTGTTGAAACCAAATTATTGACCATTCGAGGCCTCCAAAACATTTTTCCAAGCTATCAGCTTGATAAGAAAAACTCTCATGTCCCAACTCCCACCTCTTTCAAATATTTCTCGAGGATAAAAGAAAACTTAGTCAAATGCTTGGAACCAGGCATAGGCAAAGACCAGATGATCCAAAACATGATTCACTTAATGTGGTGGAATGAATCTGAAATCACATATTTAACATAATTTTGAATGTTAGACAAACAAGGGGTACAAGGGACCAGACATTGCTCGAAGTCTTCTCAAGCATTCTCAAGCCTCACCGACCTCGTAAAATAGCACACAACCTAGCTGGTTAGAAACTCTTGGATTCCTCTCCCTTAGTCTAGCCAAGCAAGAGCCAAACACCTCATAAAAGCCTCTCCAAACTGCACAATGCAAAATATCATAGCATGTACCCTTGTAGTACTCGAGAGAGTTTATCTTCAACCATATCTTATCTCTCTCGCTTCCTTTGATCGAAGGATATATATTTGCAGTAAGTAAGAGTAATCATGTGATCAACTTTCACAGATGTCGTTGTTTTACGTCTCGTCAAGTCTTTCTCAACTGCTCCTGTTCTCTTTGTTGACCAGTTAGAGAGCCTTATTGTTGACTCCGTGTCTGTACTTCTGATACATCAATGAAATGCTTAGTCTCTTGTTGCAAAAAGACCGTTCTATCACAGAATGCAATACAGTTTCTAATTTTCATTGAAGAGTCTAATTCCTTTAAAGATACACTGACTTTTATTGCAAATTCATTTCAGTTGTTTCAAGGACATAAAACACAATTTCAAGAACTAAATCAGTTTATTGAGATGTCTTCTAGGTTTCCCTGCCAATATTGATCCTACATGGGGAGGCTGATACTGTAACCGACCCATCGGTAAGCAAGGCGTTGTACGAGAAATCAAGCAGTACAGATAGGAAGTTAATAATTTACGAAGAGGCATGGCATTCTCTTTTAGAGGGTGAGCCAGATGAAATTATAGTCCAGGTATTTGATGACATCATCTCATGGATGGACGAACGCTGCAAGTAACGGTTTTGGTCACCGACTTATCGACGTTCTTTTGTGTATGATTTGGTGGGGAAAGAAAGGGAAAAAAAATGCCATGAAGAAGAGTTTGGAAATTATGTTATGGGCTTTTACAGGGTCAGGAAACTGTTGAAGTAATGTATTAATAAAAATTGAATTGAAACAGGCGGACACTTTGAAACTAGACATCATTGCTTCTGTTTATGGCTCCATAAATCTCACTTGGTTTGGGTGAAAGAAAGCTTAAGGGTATGAGTTCAAGAACCAGCCACAAGCTATTGAAGGGTCTTTCTTTCATAATTTGAACCTTTCATCATTGTCTTGTTCACTGTGGCTAAACTGAATGGTTTTATTATATATTTATTTTTTATTATTTTTATTTTTGAAAAAATCATTGTTCTCAAGACATGATTTTGATTTAGTAATTATAAATTTTTTTTAGAATTGTTTAACATCTAAGTAAATTAGTAATATATGAATGAATAAATATACTGTGAGATTTCACATTGATTGGGAAGGAGAACGAAACACCCTTTATAAGGGTGTAGAAACTTCTCCCAAGCAGCGTTTTAAAAACTTTTAGGAAAAATTCGAAAGGAAAAGTTCAAAAAAGATAACATCTACAAACAATGGGCAATAGTCAATCTTAGAAACACTTTATAAGTAGGCAATAAGGTCTTGTCATAGGGGATGCTAGGGAAATCCAAAATCTTAGTTCGAGTCCCAAACAAAGAGCGTTGGCTCGTGAACCCTAAACTCTAAACTCTAAACTCTAAAATGATACCCACAAGGATAGTCACTTTAAGAAGTACTTAAAAGACAAATAAGTAACATGATCATATCGTCGATAAAGATAAAGATCATCACGTATCGATCTAAATTTAAAATTTCAGTTCAACTCCTAAATATAAAGCGTTATATATTGGATGTGACACTTATGTCACAATAGACTTTACATGAAATGTAAAATTGGGCATCGAGAAACTTTGAATGAAGTGGTTCACCCACTTGGTCATTTGTGGTTGTGGCTCTACAAACAATCTCCATCTCCATCTTACATTATATCATCAAATATTTTTCAACCCAAAATCTATTCAAATCTTCCACAGTTCTTTTGATTTACTTTCCCCCCCATATTTCAATGGATAAAACTTTTATTTTAAAGTCAAGTCAACATGCTGTAAGTCAACGCTTTTACAAATCAATATACGAATGTAATTGATATTTACAAAAAGGCCCTTCTTATATTATTATGCATTGACATTTTACAAGGTCATAAGTATTCACATATTTAGATTTTTTTTTTTGGTTATTTTATAAATTTACTCTTTAAAATTACAAATTTAATTTTTTTTAATATTTACGAATATATTAAATAAAAATTGAGAATTTCATACGTAAAAAAGCAATTAATTTTTTTTTTAAATATAAAGTTGACAAAAATTCCAACTGAAATGTCAAAATTAAAATAATTGGAAAAAAAAATATAAAAAGTTATTTATTTATTTTTTAAAGTTAGAAATGTGTTGAATAATTATAAAAAGTTAGTGGAATAATATTCATATTATTTCACATAGTTGCCGCATCACATTTCGCTTTCCACCATGATGCTACATTAATTTTTTTCTCCTTTTTTCCTTTTTTTATTTATTTATTTTCTTGTTACCTTTTTAAAATTAAGATTTCCAACTTCCATAATTAATATGTAAATAAGAAATAAAGAAAATGAAAAAATGAAGGCAAAAAATACTCGAAGCAATAAACCACATTAATTAAGATTATTATTTAATCAAGTTTGTTAATTTTATAGCTAAATTACATAAATATCCGATAAACCAATGCACGAGCTGAGTCTCCCATGTCTTGGATTGGTAACACGATGCATGAGCTGAGTCTCTTATATCCCGCCTACTCTCCTCCCTATAGAACGTTAAACAGGTAGAGAAATAAGAGTTGTCATGATAAAAATCTTAAAACTCTAAAGCTTCAATTACAGTATTTGGTCGGTTCATCATTTTTATTTGACACGAGCATAGCTTAATTAATCAAACTATTACTTACCCTTTATTAAAATTGTCGTTTCGATTCTCCCTCTCATTTTCGATGTTGATGTTGCTCCCATATTGATATCTAGTATGAATTGATGTGATAGCACGATCGGTGAAAAGGACTTCGGTTTCGATGGAGACAGTGTTTGGGTTTGTATGTGTGTTTAATCAACATCAAGTATCTATTATTGACCATCTCTTTCTCAAAAATCTTATCTAATATTCATAAATATGGAGCCAAAGACCATATCTTGTTGATTCCATTGACATCCTAATGGGGTGCTTTGAAAGCTCAGTTTCTCTACTTAATCTTCCTCTCCCCCAAAACTTCAAGTTGAACAACACTTGGACTCCACAATTCTTTTCTTTCTTTCTCGGTGCTACCACGGAATGTCCACGACTCAACTATTTCATCGACTACACCGACACTCTCTTTGATATCAATCACTTTTCCATGACAAAAATCTAACGTTCACTGCAGGTCAGGAAGAAAAGCTCCAATAATTATGATCGGTTTGTTCGTTTACTCTCTTACAAAAAAAAAAAAAAAAAAAAAAAAAAAAAAAAAAAAAAAAAAAAAAAAAAAAAAAAAAAAAA
>NW_019272030.1:4308501-4324648 GCF_002738345.1 Cucurbita maxima | reverse complement strand
AAAAAAAAAAAAAAAAAAAAAAAAAAAAAAAAAAAAAAAAAAAAAAAAAAAAAAAAAAAATACTGTTTTGAAAATATTTATGTGATATGACGTGGCAGACAACTTGATAGACTAATGGGACATGCTAACTCAGCAATCCATTAATTTAATTATTATACTCAATAAATAAAAAAAAATGAAATAAAATTATAATTCATATGTTTATAATTTTTTAAAATTTTATAAATTAAATAAATATAGTGTCCTTGCTGACTTATGGTTTAACTTAGTTTTAGGTAAATGATTAATTATTTCTTGTAATGAGTACAAACCATAGGTTAATTTATTTAATTAATGATTTAAAGATACACTCCCATTATTTTCGACCCTCATTTTTTTAGTGAATTGTCAAAGGGTATCATTAAAAATTCATACAAATCTTATTAAATTAATTTAAAGCCATGATTTTTTACTATATGCTTTTGTTATATAATTATTATTTAATGATAGAGTCCATTGACATTCTATTTTTAAAATATTTAAATACGCTCAAAAATAATATTTTACCTAATTTTGTATCATTTTCATTAAAATATTACATCATAATTTTTTATTTATTTGAAGCCTAACTTTAAATAAACCCAAAAAAGAAGAGTTACTGAGTAGCTTCCAAAATTTGAATTTATTAAATTAAACATCAATTAAAAATGATAAATTAATGTCTACTTTAATTTTATATTAATCACTAATAATAGAACTAGATTAGTTTCACATGAATAATAGAAAATCAAACCTACTTAAGTTCTACCTTATTTAATTTTACAAAAAATATATAATTTATTTATTCATAATTAATTTAGGGAAAACTTTTTATTAAAATTTTAATTTCTCAATCTAATGATTATTGAGAGAATCTTAAATTATTTTATACAAATAAAAAAATAATATTGAATTTAGATATGGGTCTGGGATTTTTTTAAATATATTTTTTTAATAATTATTATTTAAATAAATAAGTAATGATGGATACAGCCACTTGAAAAACACTGAACGGTCAGATATTAACATCTTTTTTAGCAGATTTAAATAGGAAAATAATATTATGTGTAGGCGTGAAGCTAAAGCACTTATAATAAATTATAATATCTATTACTTCTCTTCATTATTTTGTTTAATTATGTGAAAGAAAATATTAAAAAATAATTAAAAATTCTGGAAGTGGTGGAGGGGGAAAAGGTCTTCGTATATATGGTGGCGCATATTTATTTATTTATTTTCATTATTTCTTTATCTAATCATGATTTTTCTCCTCTATTTTATAAATATTTATAAGAAATAAATATAATATTATCTATTTTTGAGCCTAAATTACTCATCAAAATTAATTAATTATAATTTTAAATAAATGTTAGTAGTTTGAGTTTGTGACTGAGGCGGGCGACTCTTTCGGTCTTTTGAGACCCGAACACTAATCAAAAGGTTAAAGGTCCTACTAAAAAGGCGCGTGATCTCGAACTATATAAATTTATATAAAAAAAAATATAATGGGTGATATTAAAAAAATTATAAAAAAAAAGGAGGAAACAGGGAGAACCCATGTGAGTTAAAAGGAGTCAAAGCACTAAGCATCTAGTTGTTATTATTAATTATAATAAATATAATAATAAAAATCTTGAAGTTAGTTATTTAAGAAGGAAACCCTACTTGGAGCACTTCTTTCAATCCCCACTCAAATCCGCTCGTGCAAGTTTTATTTTAAACAAAAAAAAAAAAAAGATTTATTATTTAATTAACCGTGTACAATTCCAATCATTATCCGCTCTTCTAGGTGTAACTTCAATTTCCACGTGAATAAATATATATATTAATATAGAGAATATATTATTTATGAAATATATCTTAAATATTTTTTTTTTTATAATTTGATTGGTAGTATATTTTATTTTATCTCTCATATTTAATTAGTTTATATTTTTCTTATGGGTAAATATTAGTAGCTAGTTTGTATTTTATTTAAAGATTATTGGGAATATCAATGAGAATACACCATACACGCCTTCGATTCTAATTCTATTTCTATTTCTCATTCTTAACATGTATCCGTGCCGATTTTGGTATTCTTAAATATCAAAATTTCCTATCAGCCAAATCCAGCTTCATAATTTTGAATGTTAATTTAACGCATTCTTATTATATTCATCACTCTGATTAGCTAGGATATTCACTTGTTCCAATCAAATTAAATGAAACAAATTACAAATCCTGAGGTAAATCAGTTATGCATACTCTTATTGATAAAAAGAAAATTGGTTTCATTGATGGTACAATTGAAGAACCGTCTTAAGATGCAAATTCAACCGAATTTGAATTTTGGAATCAGTGCAACAGTATAATAATATATTGATTAACTCATTCAGTTGAAGCAGATATCGCTGAAGGTATTATTCACGCCAAGACAGCTGATCAAGTGTGGGTTGATCTTCATGGTCAATTCTTACAAAATAATGCTCCAGATACAAAAGTTGACAGCAATGATGTCACAAGAAACTATGACACTATCAACATTTTTCATCAAACTCAAAGCACTCTGGGATGAATTCGAAGCATACCGCATACCATTTACCTGTAATCAACGTCAAATACATATTGATCCATGCAAAGAAGACAAGTTGATGCAACTACTCATGGGGTTCATGAGTCTTATAAAATAGTAAGATCTAACCTATTGATGATACCTCCTATCTGATATTAAGTTTGAAAGTAGGGTTTGTATAACCTAAACTTGCAAACTACATATTTTTATTTTAAAATTTACCATTTTCTCTTTTAAAACTATATTTTATAATTATAATTGTGCGACTTCTAAAAGCATAATGATTTAAGAACTAATATATATATATATATATATATATATATATATATATATATATAATTTGCATGTATAAATTTTCACTTTCATTTTCAAAATTTTCCAACCAAAAGCTACTTATCCCCACTAAATCTTTTGATCTTTCATTATTATTTATTTTAAAGAATATATATATTTTTAAATCTCTATAAATATTTAATATCAAATTATTTTCCACTAAACAACAGCTCATATTGTATAATTTACTAATTAAATTAATCCATGATATAAAAATAAACTTTTTTATTTATTTCCATATTTATTATATATTGAAATGGACAATATCTCAAGATTTTTCCTTTTTTGGATATGGTCTTTGTTTATAATAAAAGGGACTGAAATAATAGTTGGCCTTCCTTTTCAATTTTTATCACATATAAAATTAGACTTCTAATTATAATTGGATGAATTTGTCTTTTAATTTTGTATTTAATACATTTACATTCAACATTTTTTAAATTAACAAATCTAGTGCGTTTAATAGAACATTAATGTAACCACCGATTTAAATCGAAATCTCATATCTCCCACGAGATTATGTTACTTACTCCTTACTTTTAAGAGTAAAAACTATCCTTACATATCAAGACTAGTCTTTATGAATGAGCGTGTTACCGCCAAAATCCACCACTATTAGATATGGTTCATTTTGACCAATACCCGTAAACTTCACCGTTTTAAAACGCGTCTATTAAGGAAAGATTCTAACATCATTGTTGATATAGGTAATGACTTTCCATTCTTGTAAGTATTTCGTAGTCAGAATCACTCTCATTCGAATATAGCCTCGATTCATTCGAATATAGACTTTTAATTTTGAGCCCGACCCATTTTTGGGAAAGAGCGTAAGAAACCATATTTTTGTTATTTATTGCTCAAAATACAACATTACAACTCTTTCTTTCTTTTCACTCTAGCAAAAACAGAAAGAGAGAGAGAACAAAATTGATCAAGTCAAAGGAGTCAAGCAAATTTGGACACCATATTTAGGCTTAACAGTGAGGACGACAACGGGTGCATGCCGATAGCTTGGTGATATCGTAAACCTAAACTTAGAGATGAGCATAGCCAATATGATCTTTGTTTCCATCAGAGCGAAGGCTTGGCCGACGCAATTGCGAGGCCCAGAAGCGAACGGGATGAACCCACCACACGTAAACGCCTTGGAGCTCCCAAATCTCTCCGGGTTAAACTCATTGGCGTCCTTCCCCCAAATCTCCTCGCTGTGGTGAATCGCCACCACCGGAATCCACACCGACAGCCCTTTCGGGATCTCCAAATCTCCCAGCTTTATATCCTCAAACGCCATCCGGGGAAGAATGCTCGCCGGCGGGTACAGCCTTAACGACTCATTAATCACCATACCCAACTGGAAAAAACTCCAAACATTCATTATTTATACCCAAAAAGATTGAAATTTTGAGAGCTCTTAAACAGGGGAAGTTTCAGAAGTACCAGAGGAAGCTTGGAGAGATGGTGGAGCGAGGGGGTTTGTGAGTTGCAGACGGCGTTGAGCTCGGCTCGAACCCTGTCCTGCCATGATGGGTTGGTGGCTAATAGCATTATGGTCCATGTGAGAAGAAGAGCGGTGGTTTCATGGCCGGCGAAGAAGAACGTCTTGCATTCGTCCATTATGATCTGTAAATTTAAACTTAAACCGTTCCCATTTTTTTTCTTCTGCATTTCGTTTAGTAACATTCCCAATAAATCGTTTCCGTATGAACTGCTTCGCCCAATCTCCACGCCGTCTTTTCTGCTCTGTATTATCTCCATTAATAACCCCTCCACTTTCCCCTTCAATGCCTTTATCTCTCTGTTATACTTGCTTGGAAAAAATCTGTAATTATTAGTTTTAATCAAATTTTAATTTCATGGGTTTTAATTTAATCTCTGTTTAAAACCCATTAAATAGTTTTATTGAAAAAAAGTGGAGAGAGAAAGGATTATTCAGGAGAGAGAGAGACGAAACAGAGAAAAACAGAGAGAGAAACAGAGAGAGAGAGAGAGACATATATATATATATATATATATATATATATATATATATAGAGAGAGAGAGAGAGAGAGAGAGAGAGAGAGGATTACCGGCTACCGGGAAGGCAGAGGTGGCGGCTGGCCTGAGCACAGAGATGTTGTAAAACGGTGAGTAAATGGAAGATTTGTTTACCCTTTTCGTAGCTGCTTTCAAACTCGGTTCGGGAAATTATATCGGCGGTGAGTCTGGTCATATACTCGCCGATTTCGAATTCGGATCGCCCCGATTTTACCTCATTTTCTAATGATTGAAGCATCTCTCTGGTACACTCTACCATGTACCCTGCGTAACTCTGCTCGACAAAAAAAAAAAAGAAACAAAAGAAATCACTAAAATTCAAACGGAAAGCACTACATATGTGTATGTATGTGAATGAAGGGACCTTGAGGCGGTCACCGACGAAAGCGGGGGCGACGATATGGCGTTGATGGAACCAATTGGGGCCGTTGGCCATTAAGAGACCACGGCCAATGAAGTGCTTAGAGCCCTGTTGTTGGAGCCAGGACTTGCCGGAGACGGAGCTGTATTTGGACAACAGCTCTTTGATCAAATGGGTTTCTGTGAGACACATTCTGGGTTCAATTCCGTTCCAGAAGATGAATCTCTTACCTGAGGAAAATTAAAAATTAATGGAGTTTATGGTGTGAAAATGATAGAAGAGAATGAATGGTAATAAAGGAGCGTACCGAATTGGGCGGACCAGGCGAGGTAGTGGGGGAGGAGGCGGGGGACGAGGTCGTGGGAGATGGAGGGCATGTCGGAGGAGGTGGACTTAGAGAGGAGGGCGGCGACGTCGAGGATGTTGCCGAGGAGAGGGCGGGGCTTGGGGCCACGCACCCCTTGCTTGGCCATCTTCCTCATGATGCGCCTGGGAGTGAGCCAGTAGCAGGAGAGGGTGTGGTATAATAGAGAGAAGATGCAAAACGACGTCACTGCAAATGCGAGAGTTGTTAGAAGCAGGGCCAACATGGTGGCCATCGCCGCCACAGACCGGCTGGTTAATAATTACAACACTTCAATTGGTAGCGGAGAGAGAGGCAGAGAGAGAGAGAGGCGGAGAGAGAGACAAAGAGGAGGGAAGTGGAGAAGAAAGAATGAGAAAGAAAGAAGGAAACACATGCATATATAAATTGGCATCACATCTCGTGTGCAGTTTTCTTGTGGGCCCCACTTTCCAACCGTTTTTTTAATATATTTTGAAAATTTTAATATTATAACTCTCTAATTTATTTATTTTTTTTATTTTGTGTTTTAACTATTTAACATATTTTAAAATTTGCTGAGGAACATTACATTTGTCAGAAGATTTGAATTGTTTTAATTCGAGAAAATTCTCAACGCATTAATTATTATTCAATCTTGCAGGCCAATGGATCCCAATGGTTGAAATTAACTTAGATTCAAGATTATGTCATTTTCTCGATAAGCTACTTTCATTCAACACCTTCCCTCAAACAAAGTACGTCTCCCCTTAGCCTCGACTCCTTTTTCTTTTGGAGTCTTAATCATGTTTTACTATGCTTTCGAAGAGCCTCTTCTTTTTCTTTTGGAGTCCTTTGTTCGACATTTCAGAATTCTATTGACCAAAATTTTCAGTTTCAAAATATTTTTGAATTCTAAGCTAAATTTCAAAAACTATGCATAATTCAAATTAAACTTAAACTTAGTACAATTTTAATTTATTATATTATGAGAATCGTGATATAACTATATTTAATTGAACAATATTTACATAATGAGCGGGTTTAAGTCTTTATAATTTCGTTCGGATCATAATGAACTGTTTTTTTTAAAGCTCAATGTATGAAAAAATGTAAATAAATTCTCAAAGTACACCATTGTTTTCCCATCCCTTTTTACAAAATTATAAATGAATGGCACGAGTAACCTAAGTAAACTCGACTCAAATATCTCAACCCATCGAAGTCAACACATAAAACGATCCAAGGATGGAACTTACGAGAGAGTCCATATAAGTACCCTTTTCTATAAGAACTCATCTCTCATGTAATAAAACTATTAAAGAAGGGGAAAAAACCACCAAACATTTAACCTACAAACATGATGGCAGTATCTTCAATTCTATTGTAAGCCTGAAAACTGGCTCAACTACAACAATGATTCTATATTGGTGATCATAAACTGTCATTTCTCTGTTCATCAACACTCGACGTTTTAACCACAGTATCCTTTTCCTTACCTTCTTCATATTCTCCGACATGATCATTATCTGCATTGTCGTCGAGTATTTCACGATCTGAAGGCAGCAGCTCGGTTTGGTTTTCTGGGCTTTCGTCGACTGGTTTATGATCCTCCAAGGAATTGACTATAGCAGAATGTCCAGTCATTTGGCTTAGTTTTTGTCCTGGCAAAGCTTCTTTTTCTATGGCATGTTCCTCACCACTTTCTTGATCACCGACTCCTTGCATTCCGCTCCTCTCGCCAATTAGATCTCCGTCTGAAAATCTCTGACCTGTTGAAGATATAGACATTGATACTTCTTCACTGGTTTCTCCATGTTCCATATTCTTGATTTTCAGTTCATCACTCGGAAGGGAAGTCGAGTCTTCCATGCTAACGCTAGGACTACTACTTTCAAGAACTTCTGAGTCCTCAGCTTCACGAGATTCTGTGACATTATCGGTTATTACTTCTCGTGTGGAAGCAGGAAAAGACTGGAAGGTATCCCAGTCATCGTCATCCTCATCCTCATCCTCATCCTCATCCTGTTCAATGACAGTTACAGGATTGCTTTCAGTGCTGGCCTCAGTCGTATGTGGCGGGGAAACTTTCTCTCTATTCACCTCAATCGCTGGTGCTCTTATCTGCAGAATTGGTGTTGAGAGATGCTTCTGAGTTGGGTTTTGATCTTGTGTGACCGAAGCACGGATAACCTCCTGAGACCAGATAATTATTCTTTGTTAGTCAAATGAGTATTGCCACAAAAAATGCCAACAGCCTGAAATCTGTTTCACATTAAATATTTAAATATGGTGAAACTTTTCTTTAAAATACTTTTAAGCGCATATATGAAGTTCGATTCTCTGGAAGCATAAGAATATATGCACCTTATTCATAAATGCAATTTGTGGATACCGTACTTGAAAGGGGAACCAGAATAATCTTACTGATCATAGACTAACCTTTCCGAAAAGGCTGACGGTGCATATTCTGTTAATCTTAGAATACATATTTTGATAATAAAACTTGAGATGAGATGGCATCTAATCCTGTTTTTTCTTCATCCGTGTACACACATCGACTAATATCACACGACAACAACCTCCACTTACTACATTTGGTTCCCAAGAAAACCGGTAAGTTATCAAATCCCAATTAGGCCAACAACCTCGTCCTCTACTACTACATTTGGTTCTCAAGAAAATTGGTGGGGTAAGATATTAAATCCTATTTAGGTGATCACTATGATTTGAACTCAATCAACCATTTGTTGAATAAGAGAGAGAATTGGGATCTCCTTCAGGATGAACATCAGCCAAAGTGACTCGGAGGAATGCTAGTAGCATTGTTGTTTTCATGTCAGAATTTAGATACAAGTTAAAGGCGTCCGTACAAAAAAGATACAAGTTACCTGTAGTTGTTGCCGATGCATCACTGGCATTGACAGTATAACATCCTTGAAAATAACAGCAGAGGAAGGTATCTGAGCAAGATGAGAAACAAGCTTTATTGCTGTGCTTCTCAATTCATCGAGTTCCTATCAATAAGTAACTTTAATGCATCAGAGAGGGTAGATTCTTTAAGCTAGAGCTTCAGAATTGGTTGATTCAGTTTGCTTACCTTAGCATTAGAGCTTGCAGAGGCAGAGAAAACCATGACTACAGCTTCTAAAAGCAGATTCATAAACGTTTTCTGGCATTCACTGACATTGGATAATGTTTGTAGAAGCACTAAGAATCTCAAGCACTCAATCGCGATCGCTATCGACTCTTTAGTTATTGGTTTCTGCTAAATATGAGAACGAAAGAGCTCACATCAGTTCATCAACATCAGTTCATCAAGACAGTTATGAAAGATAAGAAGATACTAGAAAATAAAATTAATGCATTTGGACTATATATTATGAATCAAATACAAGGTCTTCTAGAAGAAAAACCATGTACCAATAAGGAAACAAAATATTATAAATGATAAATATACACCAAATACATAAAAATACAAAAATATAATAGAAATCCAACATTTTATTCAAATATGATTTTAGAGGGCAAATAAATTAGAGGTTAACTTACAGTTGCTAAATTACCCTCTAAAAAATGTGAAGTACAAAATAAAGTACCTTCAGAATCATATCGATGGTCGCCAAAACGTCTCCAATGAGTTCCCCAACAAAGAACAGAAGGAAAGCTTTTTCTTCGTTATTTGTGTATTTTTGGGTCATGCCTTTTAGTACTTGCAACCCAATTGCCTGAACCTGAGGAAAAGAAGCTTCCATCACCCAATTTTCTTCCATTGTAATTTTGTCAACTGTTGCAGAAATTCACTTTGTATAATATTTACCTGCGAATTTGAATCATGAAGCACGTTTCTGATGCATTCAGTTCCATATTTGAAAACAGAAAAACATACTCTCTCAATCTCTTTATCCTCTTCAAGACACGCAGCAAGATAAACCGGCTTTCCCAGTGAAATAATTTGCTCTAGAGAAAAAGCAAGCTTTACTTGCAGTAGTCTCTGGAGCTTGGAGCTTTTGTTCTTAACCAAATGAATGCCCTCAACACAATTGTTGCACAAATCCACAACCAAACTCATACAGGTTCCAAGAAGCATTTTAGAATGAAGACTCTCCTCGCTGAGCTTGATTCTATCTGCAATATGAATATTTTTAAATTTTAAGCAACCACTTCATAAAAAATTCTCCCATTCAAATTAAGAGCCTTTATGAGGTAAAAGCTAAAAACAAAGTTTAATCCTAAAAACGTTTTTAACAAAAAGACATTAGGCACCAGACGAAAAGAGGAAGATAATTGTCAATTCAATCAGGTATTCGCTGAAAATACCCCGAGTGCATGCAGACGATAAGAATGTAATATAATATAAGAAAAGAAAAGAATACCTAAAGGAAGCCCTAAATGAGAAAAATCTTTCATTTCTCTTGATGAAAGCTCATTTTCTTATCAAAAAACGGAAAAGAATATATATACCTAAAGGAAACCTGTCCCTTCAAAGTAAGAGAGAAAATCACCACTAATTCAGAGAGTTATTGAACCTATCTTTATTTTTCAACAAGCAGGGTAAAAACCTAGGTAAAGACCAGAGAGTTTTCCACTCTTCCAACGTCAACTATCTCTCTGATACTCATATTCATCGTATATTAATAGCGAGTTTGGGACGTGTTGAAAAAATATTTTTAAATGAAAACACATTAGGAAGAAAAATTAAGGGATTTTATCTGTTTTTATTATTTCTTAAACCATTGGAAATCTTCAATAGTGCTTTCGATTGATTAAACTTAAAAGAACATTTTACTGCTCTTTAAAATTTAGCTAAACACTATCAGTTCTTAACAAGCACTTTTAGTCAACCCCAAGAACTTTAAAAGACATGCCAAAGACACTCTGACTTTCATGCCTTTCTCACATACATCACATCGTTAAGTTAAAAGAGTGAACCCGCCCAATCTAACAATCTAAGTCCCTCCTCCCTTAACACTTTTTCACTAATAAATGCATTGCACGTACAACTGGTGGCTTGTATGAGATTCTATAATATTTGTCGAATTTAAAGTTTTACTAAGAGAATTGTAGCATGGGACGTTTCTACAACAAACAAAAATAATTTCTAACGATAATTACAAAATTACAACATAAAGGGAAAAGGACGCAACTCATTTGTAACTGATTTGGATATAAAAGTTCTTTGACAACCTTTACAATGAGTTATAACTTCCAAAAGCTTACCTTGGATAAGTTTCTCTAATATACGGCCAAAGGACCTAATAAAGTCATTTACTTTAGATAAGCAGAATTCAGTCGACGTGTTCCTGAAGTATTTCAGTCCAATGGAGTAAAAGGCCAGCAGCAAAGATAGTATTTGTTTCTGCATGCCAAAAAAAAAAAAAAAAAAGGCTATTCAAACAAAATAACTGATATAATGTAAAATCTGATATCCCAATTCAATATATTCCTAAAATAAAGTTATCTTTCCGAATATATAAATTGAATAGAAACTTCATCAGAAAAATGTAATATTCAATGAATAGAGTAGACATAAATCATCGGCTTACCCACCTTAAATTCAAAACGCTCCATGAGTACCTTTACGGTAAGAAATAATGATGATATCAAATCCTCCCAATGTAGATGATCTAGCTGTCTAGAATTCATAATGGACAACAAGAGGATGAAACATATCATCAGTTCGGCAGCACACAAATTCTATTTAAATTTTAATAAGCATTATATTGTACTAATTCATATCACCTCTGATACATTCGAAAAAGGAAAGCCAGACATAATTCCAATGCCAGGTAAGCAAAGTCTTCCCTTTGAAGAAAACTTTCAGGGCAGTTCTGAACAATCTGATTGAAGAAAGCCACAAAAGAATTGGCATGAATTGTCCACATATTCTGAAGAGACAAGATGCATGCGTTTTTGGCTTAAGAAGTAACAACCTTGAAATTGGCATTACTAACCCTAATTCACTCAGCACTTTCATGAGAAAGAAAAGTCAAGAAAATCTAAACAACGCTTACAATTCATAAACGTGATCTATAAATTATGGACTCAACTTGTTCTTTTAACAGTATTTCAAAAAATAATTTGATAGATTTGCAAGAAAAATTGACCAGGGAAATGGAAATAGTGAGCACAATGCGCATACAGACAACAACAGCTCAGGCTGGACAGGCATTCATTTGTTAAAACTAGGAAAAATACCCAAAAAATTTCCATTCAAATGATTTTAAACTTTTGGTACTTAAAAATTCTTAACATTAAATTTAAAGTTATAAAATCAATTGGTTTTTTTTTTTGGGGGGTTAAAAGATTATAATGTAGGTTGTTTTACCAAATCTTTTAGCTTCTTAGAATGTCAGTCAACTACAATTTTCATAATATTAGAAGCTGGTGTTATCAAATTCATATATCATCCATTAAATATCTTAAAAAATTGAAAATTTGTTTTTGAGTCAGATACGCCCTAAAACAATTTCCTACCAAGTATTAGTGCATAGTCTTAATTTTCACCATCAGTCAGTGTAGCTAAGGCGTACAGTTCTTATAAGAATCAATATATTTCAATATTCAAAATTGGCATACTTGGAAAAGCATAATGATCTTTACCTGGGACAGTACAGACACTGCAAGAGAATTCCAAGAGATATCCAAGAACGTGTAATATGAGAAAACCTACATGAGACAATCAGTATAAATTAATAAGAACATTAATTCATAATCATAAAGGAATCTTAGTAAGAGAATGAAAATCTACATGTCGTAAATCAACAGCACAGGACAAGAAAATCAATGCATAATCATAAGGATCGATGTTGTTTTTCGACAATCTGCAAGGATAATCGGCAACTGAAATCCTTTTTGGTGAGAGGAAATCGTTTGACGGGAAGTTGTTGGAAGAAAATAAAGATGCAAAAAATAAGAGAGAGAGATAATTGCTGAAAACTTTTGCTTAAAATGAGGTACTAATTTCTTCTGAAACAGATTTACCTATTTAAATATCTAACTTATCCTAAAAATGGCTGGAGAGTGGCCAACTAAATCTGTGCCACTTCCTACAAAACTGCCATCTAAAACTTTGGTAATCCATTCGACGTGTTTGTCAAATGGTCAAACGAATGTATTCAATCAACTAATGAAAACGAGTAAATCTAAATAAGGAAAAATTTCAGGTTTTATCTAACAATCGATACTAATTATAGATGCAGCAGCATCTAGCAAGCACCCCGAGATGAAATCCTTGTTCATCATTGTTCAAATAAAATAAAGAACTGCACAATTCAAATTTTCACTGCCGAGAGCACAATAAATGCTACTCCATGCCCAATAATCAAAGCATCTAAAAAGAATAAGAGAATCAGTATAGTTAACATTCACAACACAGCAGAGACAAACAGATGCCTTCCATGTTATCGGCTTAGAATTCGGAGAACTTGCAAGTACAAAATTGGCGTTTCTGACTCAGAAGAGCAATGATCAGACATTCATAATCCTAATCGGCATGAAACATAGTGGTGATTTAAAGCATGCCAAACCTGATCACCACTTCCTAAGGGCATGGAGTTATTCCATGATTCCAAATATTCTCATGAACAAAAAAATTATAATGTACATCTATGAAGTAGATGGGACATAAGAAAATTGATATTCAGTAGACTAAAATTTAATATCAAATGAAACCGTAGCTAGACATTCACAAACAAGCCTCACAAATTAAAAGATATTTCTATCTTGAAAAATTTTGGATCATTATTCTTGAGGGATAAAAGGAACCAGTATAGAATGCACCTGAAGAAGCTCTATGCAGATATCAACCGTAAGAAATCCAGCCGTACAGAATTTTACTGTTGATAAAGACTGGAGAACGGGCAGTACAATTTCATAGAGTTTTAGTTCTATAGAATTAGTAGTTTCCTCTGGAGAGTCTTCAACCACACTTGCTGCAGTAGAAGGTGATGTTATTTTCTGTTCCCCAAGAGGATGACGTCCACGAAACAGAGAAAAAAGAGCAAAGCTCCATAAAAATCGATATTCTTTAGATTCCAGTTCAACCATGCTATATCCAGATAAAAAGTTGTTTTCTAATGCATTATTAAGAGATGAATTTGCAATCTCATCAAGGTTCACTGGAATTGCGTCCAGTGCAATTGCCTGCAAAATAACTGGCCAAGATTCCTCTAATGAAATCTGTAACTTCGATATCACCAGAGGTGATTGAATTCCATCGAGAAATGGATTCCACTGCAAGAAATTTGTGCAAAAGGTGAGATGGGAGAAAAGAAACAAAAATTAATATCAGCACATGGTAAATTAATTTATATTATACTGCTCACTTTTTTCTTGGGATGCATGAATAAGCCGGTATGGGCGTAATCCATTAGAACCCCGATCCAGTGCTTTCCCAGAATATTGGAACTCTTTGAAAACCATGGTAACAGGGCTAGATACTCGTTTGAAACTTCACTCTGGTGTCTCCTCAAAAGTGCATATGTGTAACATTTGAGAGAGGCATGTGCAGCCAGAAGTCTAACCTTAATCTATATTTCATAGTTCATAAATTCTTAGTAAGAAATATTATATGTTAAAAAATAGTTTTGGTCCTATACTTTCGCTACCGTAACAATTTAGTCCCCAAACTTTATATAAAATTATACTTGTTGTCCGTTCAAAATTGTAATCACTTAGTCTCTAAACTTTAATATGTAAAAATTTAATCCTAGTGTGAAAAATCTCATCAATATAAGATGCATTTTTTAATATGTAACAATTTAGTCAATTCAGTTTATAAGCACATATAGTCTCTAATTAATTTACTGATCTAGTATGCAAAAAATATCATTCAATTTTAACAACATTTTTCATGATAAGAACTAAATAAAAGAAATGTTTATTTTGGTTTGAATATAGTATATGAAGAACTCAATCACTACAAACTAAAGTTTAGGGACTAAAAAATAACTTTATTGAAACTATAGAGACCAAAAGTGTTATTTCCAATATTAAATAAGAAAGAAGTTCCAGCAAAGTTCACGGGGAAAGAAAGCAAAAGAACAATTGAATATACCTTGCATGAGACCCATTCAGCAAAAGAAGGATAATAAAGTTCCTTAAAGTCATTCAATAGCCGTGATATCAAAGAAAAAATGCGCTTAACAGCAATTTGATCACCATCAATTATTCCACTCGTTAGGATCTACACATGTATGAAAGCCCGTTAGCTTGACAAAAAGTAAATTTCAAAGAAAGTGAAGATGTAAATGTTCTAACCTTAGTGGCGAGCAGCAGTCCGGCCTCCAAAAGAATAGGGCCAGAAGATGTATCTAAGGCAGAGCGAACTGCAGATACTAATTGGGCCTATAATTCAAATGGGAAACAGAACTTCAGATGATCAATGAATAACAAACCACATCAAGAAATATCATTCGTTAATGGGCTATGACATTGATAGACATCATCAAATGCTAATGCTGAAATGGTCCAAATACGAGTGTGCGTGCACGCACGTGTATAGAGAGAAAAATAAAAACCAGAACAGAAAGAGGAGCACCTGATATTGCTCCAATAGAAGGTGATCCGGAAGCTCGGGATCAGCTATGTGTTCAAACTGTATTGACAAAACACAAGATATACAACACTCTCAAAACAAGAACTAACAAGGAATTAATATATTTATTGACCCAAGAAATACATGTGTGCGCATATGCATGTGGCTTCATTTCATTTCGAAGAGAAAAAATAAAAAAAACTTATAGGGGACTAAATATTCTTTTTTAGGACCAAGGCTAGTAGATAGGTTTCCACAAACAAATAATAAAACATAAATCAGGGGGGAAAATCCAAATGATCAGTTTAGCACCTGATAAGCAAGTGATACAAAAAGAAAAGAGAGATAAATAGAGTACATTTGACACGCAAAGTTGTAAGCGTACCTTATCAATAATCAAACTTAGGAGTCCAACACCAATTGGCTTCATACTTTCAAATTGAATTGTGCTAATCTATAACCAAGAAATTTGACTATGAGATCTACTTTAAACATAAATTCTAATTAACATAACCATATATATGTAACCTCATATGTAGCACCTGATAAGCAAGTGAAATAAGCTCTTGCACATGAAGGACTAGCCAATCACCAGAGCTAGGCCCATTAGGCAATTGATTCATTGCTAAATAAAGATCAAAATGAGCTGCATTCTTTCCAACTGCGCCAGGTAGATGACTGAGACACCTGTAAAACAACAGAATTTTGGTTTTAATTTGATAAAAAGAAAATTAACAATTTGTAGTAACCAATAATTACAGTTTTATCATGGATCACTGACTGAAGAAAAGCCCAGTGGCAAGTGATGTAATTATTCACCTTTTTTTTAAAAGAACCTGAGATGTATTAATCACAAAAAGCACAACCTAGGGGCAGAGGGGCGAGGAGCCTCCCTCCCAAACTAAACCTATAATGACACAGCCTCCAAAATTTGGAGGATCTGAGCTAGGCTATAATACCCAAAAAAAAAAAAAAAAAAAAAAAAA
>NW_019272030.1:4296199-4307786 GCF_002738345.1 Cucurbita maxima | reverse complement strand
AAAAAAAAAAAAAAAAAAAAAAAAAAAAAAAAAAAAAAAAAAAAAAAAAAAAAAAAAAAAAAAAAAAAAGAAGAGAGAGAGAGAGAGGGAAAAGAAAAAAGAAAAATGAAAAAAATCCTGTGTCTAAGACTCCAGATCAAGGGCGTAACTTGTACAAGTTAACAAAAATCACAAAAAAGTAACGGATTTATCTTAAAAAATCCTTCTGTTTCGTTATTTCCAGAGCCCCCACACAAGCAAGTGATGTAATTATTCTCAGTGAAAAGAAATTCGAATTTCTAACAGAATTGATGAAGCATCTCTAGTTGTATAGGTGAAAAAGCATACACATGCATCAAAACAAATAAATTCTCCTTTCACTTCTTTTTTATTCTGAAGATATCCATTCTCCTTGCGTAAAGTCACTAATTCCCCAAGTGTGTCATATTTTCAACAAGATCCAAGTTTGATTAAGCTTCTCTCCATTCAATGCATTCCTTGTTTTACAAATCATTTTAATCTTTAAATTGTAAATGGAGATTTCATCTTATTATGAAAAGATAAGTGGAGCAAGAAGTTTACATTGGATCACATTTTTGGCCTTTAGAAGTTATTTTATAGAAAAATAAAGAATACTATCATCAACGGAGTCGGAAATTTGAAAAAGATTTGAACATGTTCCAAGGGAACCAAGTGCATCATAATAACATGTTTTTTTTTTTAACAAGAAACAATTTTTCAATATTTTCTTTTTTAACCAGAAACGACACCTTCCATTGATATAATGAAAAGAGATTAATGCTCAAAAGATGTAAATTCCACAAGGGAGTAAAATCAAAACAGTAAATAAAGAGAATTACAACGAAAAGTTGAAGGCATTCTGATTGAAGGAGAAATCAACAAAAGACTAAGAAAAAGAACATGAAAAATCCCTGAGATGAGCCAAAGCAAAGCGATTTATCGAAGGGAGAAGCCTGATATGGAAAATCCTTTGATTTCTTTTGAACCAGAATGAAAAGATTTAACAATTTTCAATGAATTGATAAAAAGATATCATAAGATCAATGAAATAAACTCCCACTGGGAGAGAAGAAAAACACCCAGCCGAAAAAAAAAAAACAGCGCAAAACAGGCTCTCCAAGAACAAAAGGACACGGCAAACAAAGATCCCCAAACAATGAAAGAAGAAAACTCCACAAGGATAGCCACAGCCACAAGGAGCAAGGCACCGTAGCCAACACGAAGGAACCTTCGAGGAAAAGCCACCAAACTGAAAACCCAAGAACCAAAAGCAGAAAGACCACAAATGAGGCTATCAAAAGGAAACTGCAGCCAGTAAAAACGAAGTAGAAACAAAGAAATCAAGAAGTTTCCAGTAGAACCCCTCAGAAAATGAAAACCATTTTTTAGGCTTAACATCATAAAATAAGTCCTGGATTCTGTACCATATTGAAATAGATCTTCCTTTTAGTGGAAGGAGAATGAAAGCAGAACGACAAACTTGGCTCAGAAGACCTGAAAAAGGCATTGGCTCCTCAACAAGAGCTTAGGAAGTAGGATCAATTGAAGGTGGAGGGGCCTCATGGCTCAAAGAACAAAGACCATCTTTGGGAAAGACTGAAAGAAAACTTTACAAAATCAAGGGATTATTTGATTCAAGAACAATACGAAGGTTCCCAGTTATGCTGGATGTCTGTCTGGTTATGCATGCAGCTTCTCTGTAGGCATCTCCATTATTTCAGAATTAACTAATCAGTGATCGAAAATGAAAATTATTTCAAAGAAATATTAATTAACTCTGCCATTCAAAAATTCTGCAACAAAAAACTGACACTTCTACAAACAAATACATCAAAAAATTAGCAAACATCCCACCGGCCATTGAAACTTTTTTTTTTTCTCTCTGAAAGAGAATGGAGGGACAAGTATGTCTTCCAAGAATATCTCTAATACAAAAATAGTGGATTGCTGAAACTAAAAACTCTACGGAATACACAAAATTAAACAGTGAAGGAAAAATTACCTCGATCCGTCCGGTGTCACTTTTAAGGAACATACCACTAGACAATAAGATATAAACAAAAATTTCTCTTTTGAAAGGATCATAGGAATAAAATATCAATATGGTTGACTACGCTGCGTGCATTGTAACTGAAGATGAGAGAAAAAGTTAAGACACATACTCGGCAGCAAAAACTCTGGTTCGATATCTAAGGTGTTTATCCCTTTGAGTAATAGTATTGGAAGCCTCTAAAGTATGTCCTGGCATTGGAACTCTCTTGTGGCTAGAAACCATATTCTCATCATCATCTCCAACGTCCGACTTTATGTCACCATCTAGAGCATTTGAAGAATCTTTTTCTGAGTTGGAATTATACTCAATATTTATTCTTGTTGATGTAGAGAGCACCTGATCAATTCAGCAGTTAAATCAAGTGAATCATATATAGTGAATTGTTGAAAAATTACATTGATGTAAGTTGACTTCAAATCCCGAGCATAGTTTATTTATCATGACCAAGATCCAAAAGCATGCCAAATTGACCTAAACTTGAAGAAACAATGTAATCTTTTATCTCATTACTGTGAAAAGATTAACAGTACAACGGAAAGAGGGGAACCGATTATTTGAACAATGGCCCTCACACGAGGAAGTAAATAAGTCAATTACTTCAATGTTTACGAATTGAAAATGATGAAAAAAATAACATCACGTGAATTTGAGCAAGTAAAAGAACTTACAAGATTTCGACATATTGCTATCCAGTGAGAAGGGCACGAAGGGCATGATGCATACAGTAAGCGCATGATTGTGGTCCGCACCATATTTGCGATGCTGCAAAAGTCACAAAACAATGGTCAGGAATCAAAGATGCCCGTAACATTTGATATCTATTTTTCCAAATTCATATTTTATATGAAAATATTTTATATAGTTATCTATATTAATGATGTTATTTTTGCAGGGACTTTTGATGTGGGAAGATTAATAACAGATAAGATTTTGTGGCACTTGATTTTTCTTTTGCTTCTTACATCTCTGAGGATAGAGGCTGTTAATGTTGTTTCCATTGGAGATTTATGGGCATTGATGACCCTCTCATCAAGTTATTGGCATCTATTCTTATCATGTATTTTGTAGTTAAATGATATTTTTCTCTACCAGTCTGAAAATACTCCTTTAAAAGATAATGGATCTCTCTCCTCAAGGCGTTGGTTTGCTTAAGTCAGTATTTATTTCGTTGGTTCGAATTTCAAAAGTTTCTTGGAAGAAGCCTTTTTTGTTTCTATCAAGGTAGTTTCTTGGAGAACTCATCATTCAGAAATCCTTTTCCAACAAATACTTCTACAGCTCTGTTGCAGTATATATGAAATGAAAGAAATAATGCGAATTTCAGGGATTTTTATGGGGTTTTTTTTTTTTTAATGATTTTATTCAGCTTACAGCCTCATATTGGAGGGCCTTAACAAAGATTTTTGCTAATGCACAACTTCTATAATCAACTTAGATTGAAGGTATTTTGTTGGATCCCTCCCCCTCCATTGCAAGGGAACACCTTGTCTGCATGACTTTTCGGTGCTCATTATGCCTGTTTGGAAGTCCCCGTTTCTTTTTCAGAACAAAAGAATCATACATCTAAATCAGTTTTCACCAAGATGTAAGATGACCAACCATTTCAAGGATTGTGTTCCATAAGAAAATAATTTCACCAAGATGTAAGATGTCCAACTATATCAAGGATTGTGTTTCCACAAGAAAATAAAAGGTTTAAATATTATTTTGGTCCCTATATTTTTGGCTTAGTTCATTTTGGTCCTTATACATTCAATATGTCCATTTTGGTCTCTTGCTTTCAACCAAGTACTTTCAAAATATTTGTTTGCCCCCCCAATTTTAAAAAGTGACCAATTTGGTCCCTACATTTCATTTTTATCCCATTTCTTTTGATCAATATGTTAGCATGACACTTCATTCTCTAACTTCCTTAAAATGTAACCATAAATTTGTATTAAATGACTTCTATTGTGAATAAATTTGTGTTTGAATTTGTAAATAGGGACCAAAATGGTAACATTTTAAAAAAATTCAAAGACCAAGACAAATATTTTGAACGTATTGAAATCAAAATGAACAAATATTAAGAGTATTGAAACCAAAATGAAACAAAGCCAAAAGTACAGAATCCAAAACAGTATTTGAACCAAAATAAAATAAGGAGGAAATTTAAATAATAAAAGAAAAACTAAACCAACAATCGCATAAAAAACATACAACAAAACAGCTAACTATTAGTAGAACAAATTGCACAGAGAAGCAGAGTTTCTTTTCAGTTTGATGTTCTTTTAATAGATTTAAGTCATTTTTTCTGCACATGCCTTGTACATGTAACCTGCCTGTTCAAAAAGCAGAAGCAGATGTATCATAGCGAAACTTCAGAGGGAAAACAAGAAATCCTACTTAGAACAAAACAATAAAAAATTGGCCCTCAAAGTTTAGTCAACATGAAGAAATTCATTCATGGCTTACTCTGAATCAGTTTCTTCATCCAACATATGAAATAAGCTCTCCTCTATTTGCTCCTCGATGATTGGAACCTAAGAACAACATTTCATGAAGGATTCAAACCAGCCATAAAAATGGGGCAAAGAAAAGAAAAATAGGTAAAGTAATTAGGAAAAGAAAACATACTGGATCCTTTTCAATAAGATGCCGTAGAGTAGCTATAGCAAGATGTCGCAATGTTGGCTGCATTCTCAAAAGAAAAATAGTGCGAATGAGAGAGAGAGAAGACTAGGGAGTAGGGAGTAGGAATCCTAGACAAGAAATTCGGAAGTTCATTTCATAATCCAGAAGGTCAAAACCTGTTTAGAGACTAGTGTTGGGAGAAGAACTTGCAAGTGGGTGCGCACAGAAACGGCTTGTGGAGCAAACAAAGCAAGTTGTTGTGTAAATCGGACACTCCTGCAGCAATAGCATGTGACAGACTATCATTGCCAACAAAAGGACAAACGTGAAAAAGAAAATAACTATTTGATTTTGGCCAAAGCTAATTGAACTTATGCATTTTGAATTCAGAAAGAGGACGATGGTCAGATATGTTCATGCTCAGATGTTCTCCACGCGAGAGTAGCAAATATTAGCTACTAGTGGATTACACCAAACAGGCGAAGAATTGACATAGCTATAGAACTAAAAGGCCAGTAATTTGAGCAACATATTGATCACGCATCAAACTTTCTTCTCCAAGGATGTGTGTGTATGTGTGTATTGGGGGGGGGGATGGAAAAATCAACTTACTCAAGCATGATTGATGCTTCTTGCCAGGAGCTTATCTCTGCAACAACGGACTGAAAGTAACACCCATTATAGATAAAAGTTTATTCGTCCAGATAGAAAGCTTATAAATAAATAAATGTCATTCTGTGGAAAACTATGAAAAATAGATTCTGACGTTGCATCCATAGTCAAGTAATTTTTAAAATTTTCTGGCACGTTGCATCCACCCACTATAGACAAATAATTTTACGCATTAGTCTCGTTCTATTATATTAATGAAAATTTCTTGTCCCAAAAATAAAATTTATAGCGATTTTGGTCTTAATTAGATTATTTGTCTCTCTTTGGGCTCTGTTTCTAGGCTCCTTTGTAATAATTCGCTAGGTCTTATTTCTCTTTACTAGAACTCTTTCTTGTAGTTTGGTTCTTTTATGTGGGTTTTTCTTTTTGTAAGCTCGTCGTGTATTCTTTTATTTTTTTCTTATCAAAAAGTAGGAACTTCAATGACATCAACTTCCATAATTTTGTTTTAGAGGTGGTTTGTTCCTTTTTTTATCCTCAGCTAAGCTATGTCCAACAACTACTTTTGAGCTGCCTCTGAGCATGATTTTCAAAGACAAGAATGAAGGACAAGAAACTGCTCAGAGGAGAGCTGAGTCCAGCTTTCTTTTGCATGCTGCCTTTTCTTTTTATGCTATATGAATGTATCTTGATCCTCTTCGGTGAGGGATTAACTTTTCTCCCTTCTTTTCTTAGTTTGAGCCTTACGCCAATAAATATTCCAGCTTCCAATTAAATAACATGTATCAACCTAAACTTGGTCAAGAAAGTTGAAAGATAAGTAATACCTTGCAACGTGAAAAGAAAATGCTTCCTGGGGCCAGTTCAGGACCAAGAACAGCAACAACAGCATTTATTAAGCGACCGACTCCTTGCTGAAGGTCAATTAATCCATTCTCCTCTGATAGAAGGATATCCAGTGCAAGGCTAAGAGTCGCCTAAAACAGATAAAAATAAAATTTTAGAAAGTAACAAAAAGTCATTCAGATAATTAAGCATAATGCAGGGAAAAAGAAAATGGAAACAATAGCAAGCTGTATCAATAAAATTAATAGTTCAATGTCCAAGAATTATAGCACTAAATGAGAGGATTCTCCACCGAGAATTCAATATCAGAATTTAATATTTCTTTGGATAAACAATATCACAAATCTAGTATCGTATAATCAACCTGAGGATGAGAAGGATCTAACAAAAAAAATAATATAGTCAATTAGTTACTGAAATTGCTCATAATTCCCAACTGGTTCCATAACTATGGTAGCCATTACGCTAGAGTGATCAAGGTGGTTATAGAAAACGACCAAACAATTTGACTACCTATTTAACTTTCCAGCTGCTGTTTTTAACGGCCAGTGAGTCACAAAATCTGCAGCATTCTGTAAATATACAGCTAAAGTTTTTCCACACGAGAATCCAGCTTTCATCAATTTTCATCCAACTTCCATTATCATTTTAGTTTTATCCTACTCACTGGGAAACAAGAAAACATTCACTCTGATTTCTGAACTTTATTTTTCAAATTATTTCAATTGGTACCCATCTACACCAAACAGAAGGGCCCTCAAAGAAATAAGAACAGAAGAATAGAAGAAATGGCCTCAGAAAATAAAGCCAAAAACATTTCAAGTAATATAAATGTATACGTGTAATAAAAAAGCTTCAAAAAGACCACCTATTCATCCCTAACCAAACAATGAAAGGATGACGAGAAAATTCCAGCAAGGGAATTCCCCCCACCCAAAAAAATTTCAAAATGAAAATTCAGAAGAAAGTAATTCATACAAAAACCTAACTAGGGGCTAAAAACAAGCTAGAAGTCTATAGATTCCTCCTCCACAAGATGTGATCGAAGTCCACCAGAACCTGTTTATTACACATGGATTCAAAGATGTGTAAATCCTCAAAGCTCTCTCCCATCAACATACGAAAAAAAACAATAATATCTCTTGTGGGACTACTTATATAAACCATTTTAAACAAGACAACAAAATTAGCTCCTTCTTAAACCGCAAGTAGTGAACTCTTTGCAGCAGTGGGCAAGCTATTGACAATTTGATGTATTCCAAGAAGACTTCCGACAGTATAAAACTATATTTAAAACAAGAACTGGGTTCAAACTAATACAGGTGATCAACATTGGTTCTGGAAAGTCTCGTAGGAGTCCTTGAAAATTAATCTCCACAGGTAAACTAAATTGTGAAATTATGATTGCTTGTCTATTGGCTTGCTTGATCCTAATAGATTTTAACGGATATTTGGTTTGGAAACATTTTGTTTAGTACTTCTCATGATGCTTCTATTTCATCTCTTTTCTAAGAGTCCAATGATTAATCTTCAACATCTTAGGTTTGTAGAAATTTAAATACCAGATAGTAAGCGAATTCTCTATTCTGCAAGAAAGAATCTATCCCACCACAATTTTCATAACTTTGTTAGTCTCTATAATTGTGCTTTTAATTGGCAAGTGATAGTGCAAGTATGGATGGGGTATGGATTACACACCCCCAAATTCACATTATGTCTGCAGACTGCAGTTTTCAGTTTTGGGAGGTAAAGATGGTATGAATGGTGATTACCTCTAATTTCAATGTTCAGTCGCTTATGACTTATGAGATGAGCTATTTTCCATTTTCAGAATCAATTAGGTCAAACAGTTTGGGCAAATCCAACAAAGAAGGTTCTCTTTAGTTTTTCTATTTTTCCAATCATTTGGTATATTTGGAAACAAACTAATTCAAGTGACTTTCAGAACCGTCTGGAGGACGACGATCTTGTGTGGCTTAAAATTTTATTTCCCATGTCTTTTGTGTTCATCTTTGATACAGTTTTTCTTTATCAGGATGTTCCTCGTTTTCCTAATCTTCACGCTAGGATCTCAAGTTCAAATACTTGGATCTTTTTATTGGAAAAGACTTACTGCTCTTTTCCCTTTCTAATGAAAGCAAAACTTTCGTTAAGGCAAGTTAAAAAATATAGGCAGTGAATTTGAGACAACCAATGAAAAAAAAAGGTAAAAAATAGAGCCCAACAAAAATTCAAAAATTACGAGGGATCTAACAAAGAGGGGAAACGGCAGTACAAAGATAAAATGTAACAGATCAGGTTAGGAACGAAGATTCAAGTTTTAAGAATGCTCAAACCATAAGTCGAACACCTGAACTTGGGATACATAGGACAAGCCAGCAGCTTCAATAGTCAAAAGAAGTCCATGCAAAGCCCATGTCTGCAAACTGGTAACTGAACTCCGAGCTAGCATAGATATTGAATTCACCGTTGCTGTAACTAATGTTGACAGAGCCATCCCTCCTGCACTGAAAGTAAAGGAAAACGCATAGGTGAGGAAAATTTAGACATAGAAGTACATAAGCACTTGCAGACCACATGAGACCATAAGAGAACGTTGATAAAATAATTTTGAACAGGGAAAAAGATGATCAACTTCTTTAAGTCTTATCTGTAGAAACTTGATCAAGTCGGATCATTCCTCACAAAATCCAAAGCAAGAGGACACTATTGTATCTACCTGATGGTGTGTGTTGCGTATGAACCTTGGAAAATAACTTAGATAACTTGCTTATTCATTTCCCTTGGTAACTCAGTACGTCTGGTGTATTTTTTTTATAAGAAACATGCGGTAGACCAAGAAAGGTACTGACAAAATGGCTTCCGTTTCAAGAAGATTAAAGAAAGAGGATAATTACAATTGACGACTAGTCACATCAAGGATGTAATATGGGGGGATGTGACTAGTCGTCCATTCTTCCTATGTATGCTAGCTTATATATAGGCAAGCAAGTTGAGTGGAATGATATGAGAGAGTATCAAAGACCTGGCCAAGACTTGGCCACCCAGGCCATCATGCTGTTGGCCAAGGAGGGAAAACCCGCCAGTTTTGAGTCGAGGATAACCTACTTCTTACCAAAGGAAATCCATTGTATGTTCCCTATACAGGGAACCTTGGGAGATTTCTACTGAAGGAATGCCACGACACTCTGTGCAAGTCACATAGGTGACAAAGAACCTACGCCCTTCTTAAAAGGGGTACTATTGGGCAAACCTTCGAGACAATGTGACGCAATTCATAAAGACAAGTCTTATCAGCCAACAACACTAGAAATTAGAACAATAAATAGAAGGGGTACTTCCTATTCATTTTTTTAATAAGAAACAACTTAATCTCCCTGTTCATTATGTTTCAAAAATTTGTTCCTATCAAAAACTAGAAATTAGAACAATAAATAAATCAAATAGATGGAACACAATCAGTATGCTCAAAATGAAACTGTTGATTTAATACAGTATACAATTCTCAAAGCCAATAAAGGCTAAAAAGAATAATTTTGGGGGAGTTCAGAGGATCTTTTAACTACCAACCTTCTATGTATGCAGCCGAGTGCCAAAGCAATTGATCCGGCATAAGCAGAGTCTGCCATTCCAGTTAGGTCACCAAGTAGCGACCTGATCTGTTTATATAACATGTAAGACTGATAAAGAGCAGATCTACTGAAAATAGATGACCAGGGTAAATTTGAAAAATAAAAGAATGCCACCTTTGTGGCATAATCCTTAATACATAGAGAAGTTTGTGTGTGAATTGAAAAGGAGTATACCATTCTTGCAGTGAAAATGTCATTCCCAAGACGGGCCAATAACCCAAGACCTTCGGCAGCAGCTCTACGTTGTGATGCACAAATGTCTCCAGCAGCTATAATACTCTGTTCAAATCAAAATCTTTAAGAAAGAAACAAAGTAAAAGAATCCTAAAACATCGAAGGAATACAACATAAACAAACAAAAAAAGTTTACCTGAAAAATACCCTGGGCAGAACTTAAAATCTCAAGGCTTACAGATGGCACACGCAAAGACAGAAGCGCCTAACAAAATTTATTGGTTCATTTGTAAATCTCAACGTCTCAAAAAGCTACACCAACAAATATGAGAACATAATCATTACCTTGAAACCTGCAAGCAGCCCCACACATATATTAGTGACACTAGCAGAATACCATGGCTGTTTCTTTCCGGTTTTCAGGCACTGCTCCATGACTCCAAGTAGGGACAGCATTCCACTGCTGTCCTGGTTTTAGTTATACAATCATGTTAATTACATAAGGAAACGCCATAATTTGGAACATATTTAAAAATCCAAATTGAGTCATGACAATTCAAACCTGACAAGCAAAGATAACCCCAAAGCACAGAAGCATCTGGTTCACCAATATTTTGTTTATTGTCTCTGGCTTCATATTCAAAACAAATTTTCAGAGAGGAAAAACGAAGGCCCGAAATGCAGAATAATGAAGGGGAAATCAAGAAACAAAATCTAAAGAAGAAGAAACCCCACAGCAATTTTCCAACTTCCATGATAGAAGTATCTGATAACTGAAATTTCCCAGTCTCAGCAGTGATCAAGATTGATCTAAAATCTGCTTCAATAAATGTCATTTTGACTTTCATCAAGTAAAATAAGGAGCACCTTTTTAAGCCTTTCCGCTAATACCTTGACTGTAATTTTGTAAAAAGATGAGACAAGGTTTATTGGCTGAAAGCCTCTAACCCGATTGGCGTTCATGTTCTTGGGAAATAATCAAATGTAGGATTCATTCGTTCTTCTATTGAATTAGCATCACAAAGAAGCTATAAACAGGAGTTCATCATTTAAAATACAAAGCAAGATACTGCATAGCAGTGAGACTTCTCCATTGTGGCAATAGAAAAAAGAATATTACAATCATGAATAGAAACTTGAAATTGAAGCTGAAAAGGTGGGGGGGAAGTTGTAAATAAGGATTCCAATATTGAGGATAAATTCCTTTACAGATTGCAAAGGTATCGTAGAGAAAAAATGACCTAGACTAAAATAAAATAGAAACAAGCGGAAGGAAAATAATTATAATCCTTTCAGGATTATTTGTATGATTTGAATTTCTTTTATACCATCTATGCTTTCAGATTTTTATTTTATTACACTTTTAGAGTTGATAAACTTTGAACATTTGAATCTTGTTTATTAAAAAAAATTGAGGTGGAAAAAGATAAGTACCTGAGCAAAATTTGAAATTTCATCTTCCCATATCGTTGGCACAAGCCCATCTTTTCCCCCTTGAAAAGCACGAAGCTCATCCTCAAACGAATCCCTACGTCAACAATAAAAGGGAGAACTCTCTTTTAAGGACAGCCCTTAAACTAATTCCTAGCTTTTATCTTTCTTTTTCCTTTTTTTTTTTTTTTTTTTTTTTTTTTTTTTTTTTTTTTTTTTTTTTTTT
>NW_019272030.1:4287701-4296167 GCF_002738345.1 Cucurbita maxima | reverse complement strand
TTTTTTTTTTTTTTTTTTTTTTTTTTGTCCTTTTGAAGGCAGAACTAGAAGGTAAAATCATTCAAAAAGGCAAGTCCACCATTGTATGAAATAATTCAACCTAATCAAACTTGTAAGAAAATATAGAAGGAACCTAAAACTCAAAAACTCCAAGTTATATAGTTCGGAGAAAAACAAATTATCAGAATCAGCAGAAATTAATCTATATCACCTTCCAGGAATCCATGGACCCAACCATGCATCTCGTCTGTCAAGTAGTAACCTCAAGCACGAGCTTTCTTCACATCCAGATGCATCCCTTTCAATTTAACCGGACAAGCAGGAGCAAACTGTCACATCAATAATACTGAAGGAAAAATTTAAACTAAAGAGGAAATGATAACACCACCATCAACTGAAGGTGCTAGTTACCTAAAAGGAGTTGTGCATAGCTGAATAATCTGAGAGTGGTCATTTTTATACACCATGGGATCAGGAAGAGACTGGTAAGCAATTAACGTCCTTATGATCAAGATGTTTAACGCAGGTCCCGAACTGGCTAGATCCTTGATCGCTAATAATGAAATATGGGATAGAACTCTGCTTTCCATTCAATTGCAAGAATACTTAGATAAAAAGCTAAAACACGCTTGTGCATGAAATTGAAGAAAATATTTGAGAATCCATATTAAAATAATTTAAATTAACTAAAACTAAAGAAACCAACCTGCTCAAGTAAACAATCACTGGTTGAAGAAAAACCCCAGCACTTAGAACATTTGGAGAAATGAAGCACCTAATAAATGCTGTAAGCGCATCAATGGCAGTAGACCAAACACTGCAAAAAAATTAAGAAAACTATGTAAGTAGATATAACTAGATTATTCTTTCAACAAATTACCCATAAATAATAAATTATTCAAATGTCTTATTCTAAATAAAGTACACTAGTATGAGGAGAAGTATCACTGTATCACTTAAGAATGTAAAAGGAAAATGGTATCTTCCTTTTCCTCAATCAATGAATAGCTTTTTCCATGTAAAAAAAAAATTAAAATTAAAATAATGGGAAATGATCGTGGCTAAATTTCTGGTACAGTTGAAAGCAAAGGAATAGTAATATTTTAGTGAACAGTTTTTTTTTTTTTTTTTTTTTTTTTTTTTTTGAGCAAGAGAAGAAATTTTTCCTAGAGACTAATGCTCATAAGATATAAACTCCAAAAAGAGTGGAAAAGAAGAGAATACATAGAACGATCAAATCACAACATAAGACAAAGCGAAACAAAAATTTGGAAGAAAATTTAATACTAAATTTATTTGTTTTCTCGTAAAAGGAATTTCTGAATGTTTCCCTATTTTTCACAAGTGGTTATCATTCTGTCCTCTTTTAATAGATCCACTTGTCCTCAATACTTTCTTCACAAAACAAAAAGTATTTAAAAAGTTTACAGCTTGCCCCAACTAATCTGAAAGCCCCTTTTAGTTTTATTAAATTGATTTTCAAGAAGCAGCCTCTATATATCATCGTAGTATGTAATCATTGAGATGCACTGATAAGTTGACTTCCAACATCAAATGCCTCTCCGTCAAAAGGACAGGAAAACCCAGACACCAAGCAATAGTTTGGTATGGTTATGTCAAGCGTGAGTTTTTTATGTGTCAGAGTTGCTTGTGCAAGGGACTTATGCTGAGAGGGTGGGCCAATGTATGAGATGACCTTTGGTAATACAGTCGGTATTAAGGCAGAAGCCAGTGAGAGGGAGGGAAGCCGGTTGCTTAATTTACAATCGAGAGCCTCTTTTAAAAGCCATGAATTTGTAATTTTTTCCTTAATCAATGAAATTGGCACATTACGTTTACAAGGTCTAACATGTTTCTTATCTAGTTCCTATTGTAAATGATTCTAACTGGGGTACTTCTTTGTAAACAGTTAGTGGGGAAGAATACTTTAATATTTGAATTTCACAAAAATATCAATCAAAAGTGTCCTTTTTACATAACCTTTAAGGCTAGAGCCTTCTAAATATCAGAAGTTATGCTCAAACTTCTTAATGTTAAAACTTCCACGTCTCCAGCTTGTTAAATATTAAGGATTGCAGATTTCTTTTGTTTTTCTTGGATTTTTTTTTTTAAGCATCCAAACGCATACTTACATAGATCTGAAATTACAGATCCAATATTGTGGGGAAGAAAAAGAAAAGAAATACTAACATCAGGCATATTAATCTAGAAATTCTCTTCGGAAGGTAACATTTGATTTGTTCAACTTTCCTTTTTGACAATTGCAATATCATCGCACTTTCAACCTTAGCTAACAATAATCAGGATTCTCCCACATAAAATACATTCAGTGACTCCTATGTTAAGATAAAAAAATATATATGAAAGCTTAATTGCAAGTGCAACTATAGCAACCCAGATGCCCATGACCTTATAAAAACAATGCAAGGAATTTAGGTATAACGGACACAAGGAAACCATTACCTACCAACTTCATTATTGTATCAACATATTTACTCTGCCATAGACATGTAATATAACAAACTTAGAAACCAACATCAGGAAATACTGAAGTGATGTGTGTGCAATGTGAAATATCAACTGGCTTAAAAATTATCATCAAAACATAATGAAATGATGGATTTGTAATTTAAAATGTCTTTAGGCAAACAATGCACGGTTTCCATTGTAATAGGAAAATACACACAACATGAGAAGACATCATCCTAAAGCAGATATAAAAAATCCTGGCGAACAAATAATAGAGATGTCACAACTGATCAGTAATATTCATCATCACAATTCAAGAAACGTTGGTCCTTTCCAAACAAAATTTCCAAATTGGCTTACCATATCTTTGAAGTCAAATCTTCAGTTTGCTTGATTTCATGTTCCATGTTTCCAGTAAAAAACGCAGCCCACAAGGAAAGAATATCAAAAACCTGGTCTTCAAGTTCCTTTATGCACCAAAAAACGCAACTTACACGTTTGTAGCAGAAATTAGTAAAAAACAAAACCTGCCAGTCACTGTCTACCTCCTTAGGCATACAAGCTAATAATGATGATAAAAGTAACCATCCAGCTTCATTCTCAACAGTGGAAGCACCAGGATTGCGGGAGGGATCTGTCAGCATTTTCTTTGATACTTCAAGCACTGATCTAGGAAATCTAGTCATGAGAAAAGGAAATGAGAATGATATTACCTCGTTTGTGTAAGAAGTGCCAAACAAAACGCTATTAAGGTTAACAGAAATTTCAAAAGCTCAAATTTGAAGAAATGTTGACAGAAACGTCAAGAGATATGCTAGGACAACAACTCCATATATAAAGAAATGTTTTGTGCTCAAGCAAGAAATTTTGTACAAACTGAGACCGCTTATAACACCAGAAATTGATCGAGAGAGATGCATTTTCACTCATATACAAACATGTGGCAAACAACTGAGTCTCAAGGTAGAACAAGCGAGTATTGAACTCTATAATAGGCAGAAAAGGCAGGATGTCTGCATTTTCTTTTCCCTTTCTTTATTTTTTTATTTTTATTCCTTTTTTATTTTTATTTTATTTTTTGGATAAGAAATGAGAAGTCAAAATTTGATTAAGAGTTAAAGAAACATCTACAACCAACTTTGAATGAATGCAAAAGGAAAGTTACCTGGATGGATAACCGAGAGGTAGTTTGGGAGATACAGACACTAAAGCTGCCAATACAGCAGCTTGACCATGCAAGGAATCGAGCTCCAATTGCAAATTGTAATTCTGTAGTTAGACGTAAAACCAATCAACAATCAAAACCATAACAAGTAAAGCACATGCTTAGTACTTTTCAACAATGAATCCGTTGAGAAATATAATGTGTTTCAGGAATATATCGGTTAACAAATGTCAGAGAATGTTGTAAAAGAGAAACATCATTAAAAGGTACACCGCATCCTTTAACCCCCCAAAAAATGCAACATTAAGAGAACAATTCAAGTAGGAGAAAACATTCTACTATAAAACATGAGAACCAACATTAGAAATCAATGAATGTTCTTTAAATGCGTTGTCATCAGTGGCACAATCGCACTTCACGGGCCTAAAAACAATTGTACGACACTTGCTCCCACTCCCAAGCAAGTCAACCAATTCGCTCTAAGAGTTCCAGTACCATAATGGGTCTATTTTGCAACCACCAACTACATTCAGGAAAAAATAGTTTTAGAAAATGTGGTTGGAGAAAAGTTTTTGGAAACTGATCAGCATGGTCTAGACTTGCTTACACTTTGGTCCTCTGGCTCTTGCTCTCGGCCACTAATTCAATGAGGACAGAATAACCATAGTCATTCGGTTAATTCTTGGTTTAATCTTTCCAGTTTTTCTAGTATTTTTAATACTTAGTTTTTGCTAAATATCCATAAATCGAGCTGCACTTTGATTATAGTAAAGAATAAAAATTGGTTTCTTAGAGAAGTCTCTCATTTAGTCCTTTAGGCTACACCAATTTGGAAACCGAACAATTGTTTGTGTCAACGTTGGTAGCTGCCGATATAGGAAAAAGAAACTCTCTTTGATGCAGATCGCAAAAGGGAGCTTCCTGACTGTGCTCGTTGCTCAACAGTCCAGATTTATTTGCAAGAGAGCAACTTCGAGAGCAATCTCTTTTCAAGAAACAATAAGAAATTTGAAGAATTTGTCAAAAAATTGCTAGAATGGGCAATTACAACTTAAGAAAGATGGCCAAGAAAAGATACAACGAAGTAGAGGCAAGAAAATTGCAAACACTCCCAAAAACAGCACTGGAATTCTAATTCGTGCAGATGAGAGGATGAATTTCCACAAATAACCTTCACCCATACTCAATTTGAAACAGAATAACGGACTGACATTATCAAGAAAGAGCTCAAAAGCCGATTCAGAGGTTAGCGTGAGTAAAATAACATGCCAAGGAAATACATAGAATGGAAGTATGAGGGCTCGAGGCTATCAGGGGCAAAGACAAGCATGATTATGCCAATCAGCACCCAATCAAAATTAGCAACTTCCAAAGACTAAAGATGCATAATATATTTTTCCTCATAAATTGTTATGAATCAATTAAATATAAGATTAAGTTAGGTAGCAAATAGGTCATTGATCGAATTCAAACAGCTTCCTTGCCTCCAAATACACTACACAGCAAGTTTTGAATAAAGGCACACAGAAAATCGAGAGGGAAAAACAGAGAGTAAATCTATAAATTACGGATGCAAAGAAACCAGAAAATTATTACAATTGAAGTTGTGGTGAGTGAAGAATTGAATAGTTAGCAGTACCAATTAGGAAGTAGTATAAATGGAGGTAGTAGCACCTTTTCATACGAAACATTCTCTCTTAGAGCTATTAGCATGGTCACTCCATAAGAAAATAACCCACCAACACAGTTAGGATCAACCTCTGTCAATGTGCGCAATGATAGAGCAGCTTCTATGCGTACCTGAACCAAATGTGTACTTAAGAACCAAAAGTATTCAATTTTTTCAAAACCATAAATGAAACTTTCATTGAATAAAGACTTGTTAAATCACTAACGAATCCAAAAGTTTAAGCTTATAGATTACGGTAAATTTAATAATATCAATACTTCAACACTCTCCCTCACTTGTGGACTTGAATATTTTTCAAAAGGTCAATAAATGAAAATCAATATTAATGGAGAAGGAAATGACATTATATTGGTTCGAACATAGGACCTCCTGCTCTAATACAATACTAGATAGACATGAGTCTCATCTCAAAACCAATTGACAACGAGTGGAGCATATATCTAATATAGATTATGAAGTCTCTTCATTTTTTTAATGTAGAATTCTCGAAAAGACAAATGCTCAAGGGACACAAGCTCTCAAAAGAAGTGAACTAGAGAACGAAACCAAAAGTGTGCAATTAATATACTAATACCTTGTTTACTAATTTTCTTTGATTAGAAAATAGAATAGAGAGCATAACTGAAGTGGGAATATGAAAAATAAATAAATAAACCATAAAAACAAGGATTTTTGCATTTAGGGTTTTATTTTTTTAATTAATAAAGAAGAAAAACCCTAATAATTATTATTTTCTAAAATTAATGAAAAAAAAAAACTACAACCGAAAGCTTTGGGCCTTAGAGCTTCAAAGAAGGCACGCATTCCTTTGTGCGCCTCGCCTTGAGACCCATGCCAGCTGCCTAGGCGTGCGTTTAGGGAGTGCCTTTTAAAACATTATTATTATTGATGGTGATGTAGTAGAATTAATGGTAAACATACTGTTTTTAACAGGAAAAGGAACTTTTCATTAAATAAATGAAAAGAGACTAATGCTCTGAGATATTAATTTTGGGTTTCCTTAGCTAATCCTTTTTAGTATCTTTTGTGTTTTTATTGATTAGTTTTCTTTTTCAGAGGGCATAAAAACAAATCGCAGCCATCAAAGAGAAAATTGGATTGGGGTAATATTCTGAATTTCTCATATCTTTCATTGGCTCAATTGTTTCATGAAGTTGAAGTGCAAGACTTGAGCGGGCAAACATTTTCATTAGGAGTTTTTTTCAAATCATTGAAAGAAGCATAATTGGAATGACGAGACCAACTTCACCCACTTTGATCAAAGGCCATTTCGATTCAGGTCATTGGATTTTTTCCTCCTATATTCCTTTTCTTCTTAAAACTCAAGGTCGGTTTTTTTGGGAGGGATTAAGTATGATGCAGTAGGATTAGTAGTAAATTCATATTAATATTGGGTAATTCTTTGGTTAATCCCGTTTAGTATCTTTTGTATTTTTAATACTTAGTTTTCTTATTAATTCTCTATAAAAGAATCTTTCTCATGTATTCATGAATATTTTGATTCATAATAAAGATTGTGCTTGATTCCTGGAGAGAGTTCTCCTTTTGTTACTTAGGCTACACCAGATAGGAGCCATCTTCCACCCAAAGCAAGTTGATCCATCTATTATATCACCTAATAGAACAACGTCATAGATTGCTTCTATTGTTGGTTGCTCAACCCGATGAACTTTGCAGTCGTAATCTGAAGGGTAAAGCTATCTTGCATGGTGGGCAGAAATTCAAAGAATCAGCTCAATAAGGTGTAATCAGAGCTAAAAAAATTCTGTCAAATGATGCAAACCATCGTAGCTTACTGAGCAGGAGTTATCTAAACTAATCCAATATCATACAAGTTTTAGGGAAATCGTGAAGGGAGAGAAAAATAGGTGGAGCATGAAGGTTGAATCCTTCCATGATCACTAAGAAATTAAATAAGTTAAAACGGGTAAGCATAAAAACAGAATGTTCAGACTGGAACTACAAACAATATTTAGAACTTACAAGTTGTGAGGAATGAGAAACCGCAGCAACAACTGAGCTGTCAAGTACTTCCTTAAACTCGGATGGGACCTGCATATAAATAATCTAGCACTGTATGACCAACTTCTATTTCTTTTCTTTTTTCTTTTTTCTTTTTATTTTAGTGAAGTCTGACCAACTTCTTGTTGGGCACAAGTAAAAACCTTATTCGTACGGCACAAAAGCCATGGATAAGTGCATGCTACAAGCAGAAGTGTAATCTAATTGTTGATTAAGAGATCAAACTACATGGAAGAAAGACTGCCCTAATTAGTTAAAACTGGTAAACCTGTGATGAGGCTCAAACCCCTGTTCTCTTTATAAGAAATGATTTCATAAATAATATGAAATTGAAAAGAGGAGAAGAGAGCAAAGCCCTACAAAGAAGAACAACAAAAATCTGCTCCTCTAACTAGCACAAATAGCATATGAATAAAGTTGTTGGAATGATTATAAAATTTACACCGCTTATCAGTAAGCAACGATTTCATTAAAAGTTATAGCAACTTTTCTTACATGGAAAAAGTAATCCTTCAAAAATACAGTCGTGCCTTACCTCTCCCAAAGTTTTCAGAGTATAAGACAAAGTACGCAAACAAGCAATCTTCATTGAAGGGCTAGCATCTTCAGATTGCAGCTGTCAAATTTCCAGAAAACTGACCCATTATAAATATAATAAGAAGCACACACACCAATAGACTACTTGATTTAGACGAGAACATTAATCTACTCTGTATTGATAGCACCAAAACCACTATTCAAATAAATTTTGTCAACCTGCTTTCCAAGAAAAACCAAGAAGTTCCTTTGGGTGGGTTCTGTCATTTGATCAGTAATGCCAACCCTAAGAATATAGAGCACACAAGCCTACAGCAAACAGAAAAATAAAAGTCAGTCAATCAACTCAGAGGGCTAGTGCCTAACTCTAATACAGCAGCAAAAGTAGTACTATATACCTATTCTATGTGGTTATCTATTTAAACTTTTTTTTTTTAAACAACTATCAAGATCACAAGGTACGATATTAAGGTTTCATATGTATTCATTAGCTGTTATTTATTTTATATAGGATTTTTCTTTCTTTTTTTTTTTTTTTTTTTTTTTTTTTTTTTTTTTTTTTTTTTTTTTTTTTTTTTTTTTT
>NW_019272030.1:4281715-4287173 GCF_002738345.1 Cucurbita maxima | reverse complement strand
TTTTTTTTTTTTTTTTTTTTTTTTTTTTTTTTTTTTTTTTTTTTTTTTTTGTTAACTGTTCTCTTAAATTCTTATCTCATTCAAATTCAAAAAAAACTAAATCCTTGGGGAGTGAGCTGGTACATTATAGGAAAAGGGTAGATTTCATGCTTATCTATCAAATGTTACATTGAACAATTAATTGAGACGAGTGAAGTTCAATTTTCTTCAGTGTTCCTAAACTCCTCATACATTTTATTTTTCCGATGGTAGAACTGCCCCTCAAATTTTTGTGTCCTTGTTAGAGCAGGACATTGACTCCTCTGATAAATTGTTGATGTCCATTACCGAAGAAAGAAAATTTGGGGGATTGACAACTTCCACCTGGGCATACGATGTAGCCTAAGCCTAAAAGTAATAATTATGGATAGTACATAAACTAAACTTCAGCAATTACCAGTGAATGGGCATCCACAGAAGTATCAGCCCGAAGTATGTCCATAACCTGCAGTGCATAGTCTTGGAGTCCAGTATCTGGATGCAGATATCTGAGACGAATGGCCTACAAGACATTTTATATGGTGTGATAAATCCATAAAATATAAGTAGGTATAATTAACAAGTGCACCAAATCTGTAAGGCAAAATGATACAGAGAAGTGAAAGTAAAACCAACATTATCAAAATTATCAGTGCTAAATAAGCCAGCAAACAAATTCAACTAAAACCAACACTGAAATGAAATTTAGATTCATGGTGACACATCATAAGAAGAGCAACAAATTATACTAGATCAAAAGCCGCGAGAAAAGAAAACATGAGTGAAAAGTTAAATTAAGAATTGATTAAACTTGAATAAGAATTAACATAAAGCTTTCAAACATCTAAGAATTCAATTCTTATGAATTAGTCTTCCAAACCACAAGAACATTCAAAAGCTATAATATCTCGAACCGAAGGGAAGAGGACAAATGAAGGAAAATCTACTACAGCAGATAATAGTGAGCACAAACCTGCAAAAAGAACACCCAAGATAATGTAAGGCTAACACGAATTTCCTTCAACCGTGGTCCATTTGCTGTAATGTGATTCGTTATGCAAAACAGGCAATGAAATTTAAAATAAACATTTTTCAAAAATTTGAGAGTTCAATATCTTTATTTGCTGAATAGAGAAATTTAATAAGAAACAAACAGCAACCGTTAAGAGAAGAAATACTTGCAGCTGTGGAAGGGGTCCTTCCCAAAGAAGATAAAAAATTTCATCTGGGAGCCTAGTCATGGGTGCCCCTACTGATATTTTGCAGAGGAGGGCTCATGGCTTTCTACATCGCCAAATTGGTGAAGAATGGAGAGACTCTACTGCACCTTTTTATATTCTGTCCTTTTCCTGGAGCTTTTTGGAAGGACGTCCTATCGGCTTTCAATTGGCCCACTGCCCTACCAGGAGATCCTATAACACTGCTGGAATTGGTTTTCATTGATCATCCTTTTTTAAAACAAAGGGAAGTTATTTGGTTAAATTTTATCAGACCTTTCTATGCTTTTTTAAGGGAAACTGAAAAGAAATTTATCAGAGCCTTTCTATGGTCCGTTTGGTAGGAAAGAAATCATCACATCTTCGAGGATAAAGTCGTAAGCTACAGATTTTGATTGCTTTTTTTAGCACTTGCCTTACATGGCTCTCTCTTGGTGTACATTGTCTCCTTGCTTTCACAGCTATAATCTTATTCCTCTTGACCAATCAATGGAAGTACTTTTGTAATTCCTTTGAAACAGGAGTTGCATTCTTTTGTAATTTCTTTTGTAATTCCTTCGAAGGAATCATAGTTTTCCACAAAAATTTAAAAAAAAAATGAAAATATAAAAAATAAAAGGAAAAAAACAGTGGAGAGGTGTAGGATAGGCCCACGATTGCTAATCTTTGAAGAAGAAAAAGAGTAAAAGGGGGAGAGATGAATGAGTAAGAGTATGTGTGGGCTGTGGCTTGGAAAGGCCGATATAGGTAGTTAGTTCTTGCGTAAACCCACGCATTAGAAAGTATAGGTATACCTTTACTAAATGGCAAAGATAGATGCCGATGTAAACCGCCTTCTAGCTTCTTTGCTGGAGGGAAGGGACCTTTTCCCCTTGGTTGGACCTAGTAGGACATGAACTATTAACTTTAAAGACAATAACACCTATATACATACGAGATAAATTGGTCAGAAACAGCAAGGATTATTACATAACAAATAACTTATATACCTGAGCTTCAGGATTCATTCCAAGAGCCAGTAACAAACCCAGAGCTTCAGCAAATGCATCCCGGACAGATGAAATTGGATCCTCAAAGGCCTGTTTGATTCAGCCAAACCATTTGGAAAGATAACTAGAACATTGTAGATGTAGAAGATAGAAATATACAGGCAGTATATATTGTGAAGGACAAAGAACTTTTCATTGATGATTGAAAAGTTACAATAAAGGAGTAAGTGCGCCCCATTTAAACTAACTAATTCCCAATATTATATTAAAATACCAAAAAAAAAACCAATTTAGGGGAAAGAGTAAGCAAATCCCATTTAACGTGACTAACTAATTTCCAAAATTATATTAAATATTAAAACAAGTAAATTTGGAAGAAAAAAATTAAGAGCAGTTACAAAATAAAGAAGAAAACAAAAACCAAAAAGATGCTTTATATTTAGCTTCAAGAAAAGGAAAGGGTCCCCAACCCATTTAAGATTTTCTGTTATCAAAAGAATAAATGCATTATTAGATGTTATTCTGGGTTCCTTAACACCCTTTAGATTCCTCTACTTCTACTTCTCCACCCAACTTAAGATACTAAAAACCCATCATGCAATGATATTATAAAGAGGTAGCCAATGCAAGCACTGATAAGCAAACCTGCCCAACTAAAATTAAATTAATGATTAAAACACATTTTTAGTTGGCAACATTTTGGTCGTTATACTTTTTCTATGACAACTTAGTCCGTACATTTCAAAAGGTTCCTGATATTTAAAATCTTTTAGTAATTGAAGTATACAAACGGGTAGATACTGAACCACTTTCAATTTCAGATCATAAGAGGTTCGTCAACTTCATTCCTCATTCATTTGATCTTATTTCATAAATACAATTTTTTTAACGAGTGACCAAGATTTCATTAGAAAAATGAAAGAATATACAAGGACATTATAAAAAAAAATTATGAGGAAAAAAAAAAGGCAAAAGGAGTTCAACGGTTAATAAACCCTAAGCAAAAATAGACTCCAATCCAGAAGAACAAAACTTAGCTGATAATTACAAAATTCCTTACATTAAGAAAATAGAACAAAAGGAGTCCAATCGCAAAAAAGACTCCAATCTAGAAGAATAAAACTTAATTGGTAATTACAAAATTCCCCGACAAGACTGAAGCCCACAACCAATTATTTAACGAAAATTTTAACTTAGACATAATTGTTACATTTTTTAGTAGTATAATGACTTATTGGTTAGCCTTTGGGAGCATGTATCTTGGAAAAATTTTCTATCTCTTCATCTATTATTTTTCTTTCAAGTATAATGACTTAGTTACATATAAAAGTATGAGAACCAAAACATCATAGAAGCCCGACGTACATATGCAAACAAGAGAAAGATAACAATAGATTATAAAACTAGTTAATGTCTTGAAGGAACATTCTATTAATAGAATTTGTATATAATAATTGTTTTCATAAAAGACAGCATATCACTCTATCAATAAGACACTCAGCATATCATAATGTATAATTTCTTTCTTATATAAAAGAAATTTGGCATATCCTTTTATCAAAAAGGGAGGAACGCACAGAAACAGCAGGGAGATGAGAGGTCACCTCCTCAAACCTCAAAAGGGGGAGTCTATGAAAGGACCTCAATACTAATGTGAAATAGAGAAAAACTTCTTTAGAGTTTAGCCCAAGAAGAGGCAGACTACCATACAACCTCCCGAAAGTAACAAAAAGGGGACTTTATGAGAGGACCTCAACACTAACGGACAACAAAGAAAAAGTTTTCCGGAGTGTTGCCCAAGAAGATGCGGTGTGCCATACAACATTCCAAGAATAATAGAACTCTTTACTAGTCGCTTGCAAAATTCTATTGTTGCTTTCTATCCAAATTATGTAAAGTACAGCTCTTATAGCATTCTTCCAATAATCCCAGATTTCCCTTTAAGCCACCAACCCAATAGATTCCCCAGGAGAACTATCTATAGCTCTGCACATCCAGCCAGGCATATACAAAAATAATTGGATGATGTGTTCCAGCTTGCTGCTGCTAACGAGCAGCCAGAACAATTTTATCTGATAATTGAAGGAATTTGATCTTCTTGACTATTATCGGAAACTAAAACACTAAAAATGATGACTACTACTTGTATCTAGACATATATAACAGAGCCATGGAGTTTCCTCTATTGTTTCAGAAACAACGATATTGCTGTTGTGGTAATCAGTAAAAACAAAAAAAAAAAAAAACAAACAAACAAACAAACATATCACGACAAGAATAAAATGGCTACCTTTACACAAAAGGAGGCTGAATTATCAAGTTCTCCAACCCCTAACCCAGGTCCTCCAATGTTGGCAAATGCCTTTAGACATCTTGCAGCTGCTATTCTAACAATGAATGATCTATCACCAATGCCCACACGAGTAATCAGACGAAATGCTTCAGTATATGCTGAAGCAGCTGCAGAACCCCCCGATCCTTTTAAAGCACTCTGAAGCAAGCGCAGAGCTTCTTGTCTCACAAAATCCTAATATTTGGAACACAAATAATCCTTAAACAATAAATAATTAAATATAAATAAGACAAGAAATACTTCAAATAAAACCAAACAATTTTTTAGCTTTCATTTGAAATGAACAAAAAGATAGCCTCACAACTCACATGGTCCAAAATAAACAAAGAAAGAGTGTGATACTAGGACTATAATTCGATAGTCAATGAAAGTGAACAAATTTATTCCAAAAACTACTAAAAACAGGCTCCTTTGTGCCTTCCAATTCAACCTAAACAAAAATTTAAAATGGCAGTTGAAAACAACAGATATAAATAGAACGGTTGTCAGTGTTATAACTAATTAAAGGAAGAACCCCAAAATTGAGGAAACCCCCAATTGTTACTCCTTAAACACCGTAGCCTTGCATGGAACTTCTTTTTGTACATTGGTCTGGACACACTAGGACGGTTTTCTGTCTAAATGAAGGAACAACCCCAAAATTGAGGAAACCCTCAATTATTACTCCTTAATTGCTTAATGAAGGAAGACAGAAACATTATTAATATTATGGTGTGTCCAGACCAATGTAATCCCAAGAGAAGTTCCTTGGAAGGCTACGGTGTTTAAGCATGTGCCAAACAAAAATACATCACCTAACAGCTTCAACTCAAAAGAATTCAATGATTTTATGTGGGGAAAAAATTACTCGAAACAAGTACTCACACATCCCCCTACGCCCC
>NW_019272030.1:4256260-4281408 GCF_002738345.1 Cucurbita maxima | reverse complement strand
CCCCCCCCCCCCCCCCCCCCCCCCCCCCCCCCCCCCCCCCAAAAAAAAATATATATATATTAGTTTAAGCTCCAACATACAATAAAAGTTCACAAAACAGGCTCGCCATACTGATAAGCGCAAGTTTGTAAGAATGTACTAGAAAAATATCATGTTAAAGAAAGGACAATGGGATTTAATGGGAACCTCATTAAATCTGATAAGCTTTGCAGCAATAATAGTCGTCTCAAGCAAACCAGAAGTGATTTTTCTCCCAAAGTGCTGATATAATTCTCCCAAGCACTGGGCAATGCCTATAAAGGTCAGATATAATAAAGATGACATGTTAGTTAAAGAAAAAGTTACAAATTTCTAAAGATGTGAAGCATAAATCTGGTTCAGCTTTAAAAACCCAGTGGCATTCCCATGGAAAGCTTTCAAGCACAAGAATAAAGTAAGGCCCAAATCCATGAAAAAATTTGCTATTATGAGTACTCTAAAATACAAATTTTTATAAGAAATGAGAATGAGAAAACAAATATATCTTTCTGAGAATAAATAAATACCAAAATAAAAGGAAATACGAGATTAACAGATCAAGATTTCAAAGAATGTCTAATTATATCAATTTGTTTTCTTCAGCAGAGATGGATGCCAATAAAATAAGGTAGTCTGAAGATGGTTAGGTCAATCCGCATTTTTTTCCTTTAAAAAACATTTTATTAAAAAAAAACAAACAAACAAAACAAAACAAAGCTTTCATCAAAAAGTTAAAATTTTATATGGCTTCAACTGGAAAAAAAAAAAGTATAGCATAGAACTACTCTCAACAGAAAACACAGATTGTAGGACATTCACCCTTTCAAAAAGCAAGAAATACAGGTACTTCATAACATTTTTTTAACCAAGAATATGTAATTAAGGGGAAAGTTTCTCCTTTTATATTATGAACACATTTCAATATAAAACGTACACACTCGAGCATGTGCATGTGAAACACACTCCAAACTGCGATTATCTAAGATTAATCAAGTTCAAGCTTCCGTAACAAACCAGCGATCTTATGAGGCTCATTCCTTTTCCCATCAGACAGAAACCCTTGAAGACTACTAACTCGTGAATATACTGAAATTGTATCTCCCTTGGATATAATTCTTGCCATTACTACTGACGCGAGATGACGCACCGGTCGTCTGGCACCAAGAATGAGAAGAGAATAGAGTGCTTCCTCGCATTTTCTTTGCCACAAAAGTATAGATTCCTGAAATTTGCAATGTTCATTTCAAACATTTAATAAATTTAATTAAATATTGAAATGTTCGCATTGCCAGAAAATGAATAAACTAAAAAACTCCAGACAGCATTTAATTTTGAAATGTTAGCATATGACTTGACAGAGACATGAAAAAAATTTGAATAGTGTCATTTCTAGTTAAAGAAGATACTGTTATGTTAGCATATGACTAGACAGAGACATTAAAATTGTTTGAACAGTGTCCTTTCCAGTAAGGAAGATAGTATAAATACGAAAGCACTGTTATGTTAACTATGGAAAAACTCATTTTCAGTGGATCTTCTTGTATCGTTAGATTGGAAATGATAAACTAAACTTAATTGAATCGGTGCTATTGGAGGAATTTATTCGGTCTGTTTCAAAGAGGTAGTTCAGTGAGCTTAAGTTAATTTTACCGCTTAATTATCCACCAAACTTACATTCCTTGGAACTTCAATTGAAAGCAAAAGCTGCTTGTTAGGATATTATTTACCATGTTTTTTCTCTCATTTTCTTCATTGCACCTTTTATACATTAACCATTCCTTTTCTGTTACTTGCTATCCATTGTAAGCAAAACATGTGGCTGTATTTTCTTCTTTAAATATCTATGAAGGTGAGCATTGCTCTCATTTTGTGTGATTGTCTCCTTTGTTCTTACCAGTCATACATAGTACAGTGCTATAAGCTCTTTCTCATCTCTTTTAATGGTGTCAAGCTCAAGCAAGTCCGGTGACGATGACCTCCAACTGGTGACAACCTTATCTTCATCTACCACCGTTGTTACTCAGATTATACCTCCCAAAAGCTTCCCAAACCTTTCAACCCGTGGGCAGAGATTTCACAGCCCCATAGCCCCATACACACGGAGGGAAATTAGAACTTCATAGCCCCATAGCCAATGAAGACAGAGATTTCAACCCGTGGCAAAACCGAATGGATGATGAAAAAAGCAGAAGCATGTTACAATGAAACTGAATGCGCATAATAATTCCATATCTGATGTCAAATGTTTTGAGATCCACATAATATCGCAGAATTCAATGTCTTCTCTCATTGACGTAAAAGTTGGCAGCTCAAAACCAATAAAATATATTCGAAAGACAGCGAGATGGATGATAACGAACTCAAAATGAAAAGCAGCGAAATAAATAGAGTGAACCTTGGGCTCTTCATCAATGGCGGAAATGAGATCGGAAAGAAGGTCGAAGCAGAGAAGGGGCTCCGGAGGCTGTTGAGCAGCGGATGCGACTATGGATTCGAGCTGAGCTACCAAGACACCAAAACGAGAGAGCGGCACATTCTCTCTCACGAAGGTCCTCACCATTGTAGAATGTGAGCTGAAAATCGGGAAGAAGTGAGCTGCTCCAGTGTGCAGAGTTGCAGTTCTATATCGATTGAAACCGGTGAATCAAAGTCCAGTCTGAATCATGTCAATACCATTTGAAGCTGGATCGTTCGGAGATCGCCCTCTGTCTTTTCCTTATTTCTCTTTTACTTTTTTATTTTAGGTAATTCGGGTTCATACTCACCAAATTTATTAAAATGTCCTGCTTTTGGATTATTAACTCTATTCCCTCCCTTCTCTAATAAATTGGAACCCTAATAATCCAACGCTTTCAAAACTCTTCAAGGGTAATTTGGTCAAATAATGACTACTTATCCCTAAATTTCAAGTTCTGGAATTTAATCCCATGCTTTACTTTCTTTTTACCTCATTACAGCTCCTCAATTAAATTACACAAATTTAGTCGTCGTCTAATTAAATTTAATATACAAATTTAAATTTCGCGTGACAATTTCAGTTGGGTATATTCGTATTAACATAAATTTCTAAATTTTTATTGTTCCAATTTATTTAATTTGTTGTTTAATTAATTAACTCTCGACTTTTTTTTTTTTTACGTGTTTATTGTGATCAAGCAAAATAGTCATATCTACTTATCAATTCAAACTCGAAATAATCAATGCTATCAACATACCTAAGCAAATCTAATTGATTTATGTTCAGTATAATATTGATGTATTATCATATATATAACAAAGTCGTTCCGATATGTCAAATCACTTGTTCGAGCGTGGTACTATGTCTAACGCACTTTGATGCTCAAATTAGTATTAGATTGAAGGTATGTGGTATGACTATGTCGTGGATAGCATACTTGATCAGAAAAATTGACCATTTTATTTATATATTTTTCACATACGTGTTAGGACCGTACACTATCGACTCACAAAATCAAGCATGGTAAAACCCTTTATACACCCTTTTGCTGGTTTTGGGGCTTGTTGGGCATGGATTATTATCGGGTCATAATGATAAGATAAGGATCCACTACAAGAGGAGTAAGATTCGGATTAGCTTAAATGATTCTCGTTGATCAAATATCTCAAACACTTGTTTGAGTTTCGAATCACTCCACAAGCAAGATTGATCATGTCGAGCTTGAATGATTTTAAATGCAATCTAAACTACATAGAATTGCAAAGAAATCTAAACGGCATATAATTACAAAGAAACTTAGTCATTGGCTAAAGAGAAGCCAAAATGTTTCTTGTACTATATTTTCCAAGTCTATTTACAAATACTGTCTTTATATTTATATAGCCTAAAAAATGAAACTATTAAAGACATTCCAAGAGTCGTAATTCATACTTTATGGTCATAATTAGTCATTAGGTAAGTGTAACCTAAAATAAATAAAATGTCTTAAAATACAATAACTCTAAATTAATCTAAATGGTAACCCACCCAAAATTTATTACAATCAAACTTCGTTTTTTTTCAATGTGGCATGAATTGAAACATTTTTTGATAATTTTGACAACATTTTCTTTACATCTTCATTATATTGTATGATTGATGTCTTTTGATTCATATCACATAAGTTATTTCGGGTGACTCTAACGTAATTAACTAATTAGAAACTTAAAAAATATAAGAGGCAATATAATTTTAAACATCAAAAACAAAACAATTTAAAGATACATACGAAGTAAAAATAATTTATGGTTAATGAAAAATAGCCTTCAAACTTACTATTTTGAAGAATAGTCTTGAAAGTTGGATCTAAAGAAATTTGGATTTATATACCCAATCATTATTCGGCTACGGAGTGCCCTAAAACCCTTTCGCCCCGCGGTTGCTTGCCGTAGTTTATTAGTTTCCCTCCTAAACCATTTCCATCTCACTCTGTTGTTCTCTGCTTCTTCTCCTTCACTGAGCTCGTCACGCAAGCAACAGAAAGATGTCGCTTAGAGTACTCAACCCAAATGCAGAGGTTCTCAACAAATCCGCCGCTCTGCATATGAATATCAACGCCGCGAAGGGCCTTCAAGACGTCCTCAAGAGCAATCTCGGTCCTAAAGGAACCATCAAAATGTACGACGTTATTTTCGATCTTCGTCATTTTCGCTTTTGAAATCTGCTTCCATGCTTCCCTTTCTCATATTTATGTTCGTATCTACCCGACCAGGCTTGTGGGTGGTGCCGGAGATATCAAGCTTACCAAAGATGGCAACACTTTGCTTAAAGAAATGGTCGGCTCTCTGCCCTAAACCCTTTACTTATCTTAGATCTCCTATCTCTACTGTTTTTCCGCGCATGTATTGAACCGGACATGTTATTATTGATTTTTCTCCATCGGGGTCTGCATAAATGAGAAATAACGCCTAAATTGCTGGTTTGTCGATATAGATGCTCACTTTCTAACATGCCCCTTATATCATTTTAATTACGTAAGCCCGTTGAAAAAGAACTATTGGAAAATCTTCACAACCATTCATCTACAAGACATTTATTTCAAAAAGGAGGATTAAATGTGCTGTCCATACTTGTTTTATATGGTTGCAGCAAATTCAAAATCCCACAGCAATCATGATAGCACGAACCGCTGTTGCACAAGACGACACTAGTGGAGATGGCACTACTTCTACCGTGATTTTTATAGGCGAGCTTATGAAACAGTCCGAACGTTATATTGATGAAGGTTGGTACTCTGATCTTAGTGGTACCGTTCTTTGCAACTATGTGTCGTAGAATGTCACAGTTCTCCGTGGGAATATGTCTTGATACTTCTGAAACAGTTGCGTGAATGACGGAATTATAGTAGTCAACCTCAATGCAGGCCTCAATGTGGTGAAAAGTTTAGCTAGAAATACATTGTCGTTGGATAAGTGTGTATAGCACAAATAGCTGAAAGTGTGCCACATATTTAAAATGGATTTGTCATCTTGAAATTATTGATGAAAATTCGCCATCTTAAGATTGTATGACATGTCTCTTTATCACGTTATTTGAAGCAGAAGCCTTTTAATATCGGGAATTAGGCTTCTTAGCATCTTAGAGAACTATTTGGCACAGGATTGGTTGATATTCTCTCACGGGTGTGTAGTGTTCGTTCTTTTTCTTTCCTAATGGGGTTTATTCATGATCCAGGCATGCATCCACGTGTCCTGGTTGATGGTTTTGAGATTGCCAAAAGAGCAACTCTTCAATTTCTTGAAAAATTTAAGACTCCTATTGTTGTTGGCGATGAGCCAGACAAAGAAATTCTGAAAATGGTAGCAAGAACGACACTAAGAACAAAGGTTATTTGACGGACTTTTTTTTCTCGTTGAGTAAATTTGTGTTGAAATTTTAGCTGTCTAATATCTTTCCAATGGGTCAATCTCTTGTACAGCTGTATGAATCATTGGCAGATCAGCTGACTGATATAGTTGTTAATGCGGTGAGTACTAATCTATTAGCGATCACAAATATATATGCTCTGAGTTCAGATTGAAAGTTCTAAATCTTATTAACATCATGATCAACATACTACAATTGACGTTTGCTTGTACCTTTTTTGGCTAATGGTTTGTGTTTGAGTTATTGCAGGTGCTCTGCATTCGTAAACCAGAAGAAGCCATTGATTTGTTTATGGTGGAAATCATGCACATGCGTCATAAGTTCGACGTTGACACTCGCTTGGTATGTTTTAAGATTCTATGACAACTTTTGAATGAGAAATATTTGATTAAAGAACCCAAAACGAATGCTGGATGATAAAATATCTTTGCAATCCAATAACCAAAGAGATAACAGAAGTGATCTCCAATTGGCATTAACAAAAAAAGGGAGTAATTACAGAATTTGTTAGCTAGAGAACTTCATCTTAACAATGAACAAGTTTAGGATCTTATTTACATCTCTACTCTTTCCAAAATTCTACTGAGAGGTTTGGTTTTAAGAACACGATTAGATTGAACACTAAAAGGTAAGGAAATAATGTAAACCTTGCTTTCTAGCTTGTTGCTGTTAGTGCTACCTGTGATACGTTGAAAGTTACTTTACATTTAACAAAAGCTAAACTATATTCAGCCTGTCATGGAAAATGAATAGTCGTGTAATTTTATGGAGAAAAAGAAAAAACAGTTCGATTTTATCTTTACTTCCACTGTTTAGTTGCTTTGTTGTTTACTGGTCAATATGTTGCAGAGTGCTCTATTGTCATGCAAACAACGTTCTGTTTCTGGAAATGTTCTTCATAGTTCTGTTCATTAGTCATTCAATGTTTTCTTTTTGTTTTTTCATCTTGGTATTCTGAGTGGGGGTTTTCTTTTAAAGAATAATTTCGTAATACTATGAAATTGTTTCTAATATAGAAGATAGGTCTGCGCACATATTTTCATCCCAGTTTTCTTCCTACATTCTTTAGTATGTCTCTCTTTCTCTAACGAAATTGCATTTTCTTCTTCTTCTTCCTTTTTTTTTTTCTGTGATAAGAGCATTTGTAATTTTGAAGAAGTAGCCTTGTCTATATTTGACAAATGAAAGAGCATTTATATTTTTCTTTTTCATGTATATTTTGTGGCCTTAGTTTTTTTTTTTTTGATGCTTTTGTCTTCTTTCATTTTGCCTCATCGAAAGTGTGTTTTGTTATCAAGATTTCTTTTCCATGTATCAATTTACTTTAATGGAAAAGTAGAGGTTGATTTTGCCTTAATTTTCTTAATGCTTGTAGTTGGTAGTTTTTTGGCTGAAGATTTCTGCAATTATTCTGTTTTATTCTAGTTAATTCAAGAGTTTTTTTCTCCTCTATTTTCTTCCTTTTCTCATTTTCTTGCAGAGTAGGTAGATTTCTCGTCTTATCCTAATAGTTTTCTTGTACATTCTTAGACTTGTTTTTTTCTTATTTCGTTAATTTTTTTATAAATACTTTATCGTTTTTGATGCCTCAAATCATCAATCACTAGGTTGAAGGCCTTGTTCTTGATCATGGTTCTAGACATCCTGATATGAAACGGAGAGCAGAGAATTGTTTTATTTTAACCAGCAATGTGTCTCTGGAATATGACAAAAGGTATTGATTTGCCTTTCTTTGATTTAGTATCAACATGGATGGATAATTATGTTTCTTGTATTGTTATATCTTGGTTTGTGTTGTTCCTGCTTTCCTAAATGCAGAATCAATGCATGTATGTATATTGCTACCCCAGCTTTATGTAATATGGCATTAATGGGATGAATTAGTCTAGTTATCCTGAATATATAATGTGGATCATATTCATTTGTAGCCATATATCATTATAATATATTGTGAACATTTAAAAATTGATGGCTTTCCTCTCAGTGAAATAAATGCTGGATTTTTCTACTCTAATGCGGAACAGAGGGAAGCAATGGTTGCTGCTGAAAGGCGTCAGGTTGACGAAAGAGTTCAGAAAATCATTGAATTGAAAAACAAGGTAAGGGTGTTAGGGTCATGCATGTTAGTTATTAAAACCGTCTGCATTTCTTAATTGTTGTCTTATATTCTCATCATATGCAGGTTTGTGCGGGTAATGACAAGAACTTTGTTGTCATAAACCAAAAAGGAATTGATCCCCCATCTTTGGATATGCTCGCAAGGGAAGGGGTAAGGCCGTATTCCTTGAAGTTATCATACTCTTTTTTTTTCCTTTATTCCCTTGATCATGACATTCCGTTTACAAGTGATGCTTAAGCCTCATCATGAAAAGACTTATTTTAGCTACCTTGTAAGACTGACAAAACTTTAAAGCCAATTCCGTTATCATAACTAATGAAAATGTTTTGTAAAAAAATCTTTGCCCATCATTCTGATCAAATCCATTAGTGTGTAGCCGAGTAAACACAATTCTATTATGTTTTCCTTACTTTTAAAGCTTAACAAGAGTCCAATGAGTATCAGAAGATGTATCTAGAAGCAATATGGTTTGAATTATAATTATGTTGTTTTTTAGCGATAACGGATTCTTACAAATTTGATTTTGAAATCTGTTTCTCAAGTGACATCCAAATATTTGGAAAAACATTCCTGCGATTTTGGATTTTCTTCAAAACTGTTAATGTGAGATAGTATCATTAGAAGCATGTTATCAACTTCTTCAACTTATCATAAATACAATGTTTTTAGTCCATCTCATAATATATTTAAACATTACTGAATTCTTTTTTTATTTTATTTGAAATGATTGAGACGTACATACAGATTTGAATGTCTGTTTTTTGTTTGGTAAGAAACAAAGTTTTTATGGAGAGAAGTGTAAGAATATACAAGGGCATACAAAAAAAAAATTAAAAAATGAACCTAGCTAAAGGGAGACCCAAAACACACCTACAAAAATGGGCTGATCCAATGATATTTGAATGTTTTTATGAGTCATATATTTTTATAATTGTATCCTTATTTTTCCTGTGTATATACTAAGTTGCTAAGAATAAAATATTGCCACGTTCTTTTCTAATACAATTCTCATTTCTTACAAGTTCTTTTTTTCTATGTAATATATGTTATTTTATTTGATGTATTACAAATGTCAGTATGGTTAATAACCATTATGATTTTTATGATTTGAGCAAGGGAGCATGAAACCTTGGTCAATTGCCATTTATTTGTCAATTTATATTCATTTGTTTCATACTTGTTATGGAGCTCCTGTAGATAATTGCCCTTCGTAGAGCCAAGAGGAGAAATATGGAAAGGTTGGTTCTGGCCTGTGGAGGAGAGGCTATAAATTCTGTTGAAAATCTTACTCCTGATTGCCTTGGATGGGCTGGACTGGTCTATGAACATGTGCTTGGGGAAGATAAATATACATTTGTGGAAAATGTGAAAAATCCTCATTCTTGTACAATCTTGATCAAGGGTACTTCATTGCAACCTCAATCTTCATTCATGTACAATCTTGTTAATCAATTATATTTCCTTTTTTCTCATTAGTATCCGTGATGGTGCAGGACCTAATGACCATACTATTGCTCAAATTAAGGATGCTGTCCGTGATGGTCTTAGAGCAGTTAAAAACACCATTGAAGATGAATCCGTTGTCATGGTAAGCTTCTTATATTTTCTGGCTACTGTCAGACGTGCAGATGAATTAATGAAACTCCTTGTATCAAGTAGAACTATTTCTCTTCTATAACTCCGAGATGTAATGGTGCATCATTTGACCAAAATATCAAGACAATGATCACGAAAGCAGCAAGCATCCTGAATGCAAGTTAAGGGAGCAAATAGATTATATCTACAGTGTATGATTGGTCTATTGCTCTCTGTAACTTTGCGTCTGGATAGAAGAACTAATATTGAGCATTTGACATACTTATTCCTACATTCGGATATTCACATTATTTCTTATTCACAAGTAAAAAAATATTAAAATTTTATTTTTCTTCTCTTCCTCCCTATTTGTTATTAGGTTATCAACAGTTATAGTCTTGCAGCTTCAATTACGATATACTGCATTACAATTTGTTTTGCTTCTTGACCCTATGAATGAAAGAGAGGAGACAAGTTTGGATGCTTATAGCCAGGAAATAGCGTCTCGTAGACCATCCTTATTACTCGAGATTTTCTTGATCTTAAGAAATGACTGGTGGAATTTTCAGGGTGCCGGATCCTTTGAAGTTGCTGCAAGACAATATCTGATAAATGAAGTGAAGAAAACAGTTCAAGGAGTAAGTCTCCTTAGAAGTATTCTTCAGTATCCTTTTGCATACTTTTCATGTACCCAATCTTATTTTGACCTTCTCAACCTTTATTACAGCGTGCTCAACTTGGCGTTGAAGCTTTTGCTGATGCCCTTCTTGTGGTTCCCAAGACACTTGCTGAAAACTCTGGTCTCGACACACAGGATGTGCTCATTGCTCTTAAGGTATAGTCCTTTAAACTCCTACTGTGCTTTGTCATATAATTCCAACGTTTCCCTTCTTTATGAGAGGCAGTTACAAGTATGCTGAACTCGTTCTTCCCATTTGAAATCAGGGGGCACATGACCGGGGCACTATTGTAGGGCTAAACCAGCATACAGGAGAACCGATTGACCCCCAAATGGAGGGTATCTTTGACAACTACTCAGTGAAACGCCAAATTATCAATTCTGGGTACGTGGCTCGATTGTCGCCCCTTTTTACATCCTCATTTAGCCTTTCTTTTTGCCGAATTTCTTGTCATGCTCTTGATCGTTAACAAATGTCTTATAGAAGTAGTCAAATTTATAACTTTCTAGTCTTCGATATTAAATCATCATAAAGTTGGGGTACTGATTTGGTTACTCATAACTTTTTGCAGGCCTGTAATTGCATCACAGTTGCTATTGGTGGACGAGGTAATTCGTGCTGGCCGCAATATGCGGAAACCTACTTAGGAAGCGTTAACATGTAATTTTTAGCCGGTTTTGATGATCTGCTAGAGTGAGTTTTGTGCTACTTTCTTGTATAAGTTGTACTGTTTTGATCTGTTGGGAAGTATTTGCTCCCATCACTGTAGAACTTTCTTTACCCTTTTTTCTCAATGAAAAATACAAAAAAAAAAAAAGTAGAGGAACCCCTTCCCTATATCTTTTATTGGAGGTGTTTATTAAATTAGGGAACGGTCTGTTTCCGTTAATTCGGATCAATTGATGGTTTGAACAAGGAAGTTTTATGCAATATCTTGGAATTATGCTTATTATTGTTGAGTTCACAACTTTTCCCTTATGTCTCTCCAGATATATTCTTTTCTACAATTTACCTGAGGTTGGAACCCAATCTTTGTGTTACATATTCAATCAGAGAATTCTCTCTTAATTCACAATAGAGAACATGTTTCATGAAATATGTTAGTGTAGTGATTTCTGGAAATTGATAATGAAAAAATTTACAATAAAAAACATAAGGTCAAATAATAATAAATTTGGAGACTAAAACAATAATAAAATCTTGAACTTCATGATTTATTGCTCATCCCTTTTTACACTCCAAGCAAGGCAAGAAGGATGGAATCCATAAATCAGAAATGGCTCCCTTCAATCTATCAATGAGGAGCCTTAATGGCAGATGGAACTCATTCCTGGTAAAGATTTTTGACAAAGAAGAATAGCTTTGAAGTTTACACTATGAAGGAGAGATGAAAGATCATTCTTATCCAAATAAAATAGAATTCCTTTGCTTATCCAGATCACAAAATCCATAAAGCCTCAACTTTCATTATGTTCTTACTAATATCAATACTTCAAGTGACAAATTCAACATAGTATCGTCTGAAAGTGCACCTGAGATTGACCCATAACAGTACTCTTCAGTTTTCTCATTGAATGATGTTGATACTTTTCCTCACGGCTTCCCATCATGTTGAAGTGCATATTCCCGCTTCATCTCTTCCAACACGGTGTCGTTGGTGCTGGAAAACAAAACGAGAACAGATATATTTAATTATTCTTAGACAATCTATGCATCGTTCTTTAGATTTACTACCGTTTTTGACTAATAATATTTGCCATTAGGAAGGAACGAAGAGAATTTACAAGAGAATGAAGCTCCTATATAAAACGGCAAATAGTTCTAAGAAAATCAATGATGTTGATTTTGTTAACACCTGTGTATATATACATTCACCCCCTCCCCCGTTAATCTCCCTGGCAAGATGAGTTTCAAAATGAAAAATTTTCTTGCAGCTAAAATGATCAAGGATTACCTTTCAGCATCTGACATTTTTAACTGAAGGAGGCTTCGCCTAGAAGAATGGTATCGTTTGCAGGTTTAACGCTTGTATTTCTCGAGTGAGCAACATTCCTTTCTCCCTCGCTTGCGGACTTTTTTTCTATAGAGAGAGAGTTAAGAGGGCGTAGCTTACTTAGCCTTCTCCCCTTTTCCTATTTGAATCTTATTACAATCTTCTTCGAGAGGAGTTTATTTATTTCAATCCTATATCATTTATTGATAAATAGGGTTGATAGCCACCTGACGAGAGAGGTCTTTAAGAATATTGTGGAGAGAGCGGAGTCTCTTGTTTTTCTTCTCACTAATGATCAGCATTTTTTATAATAGGGTATGAATCCTCTAAGCAAATCGCCAATATTGATCAGACCACCTTAAATCGTGTAGTCCTAGATACTACTCTGACTCATTACCTGCCGTCACTCCTGCCTCAATACTCTATTCAAGATCCTCTCACACCCTTAAAGTCAATGCTGGGTTCTTCCTTTTGATGCCGAGTCCACTTGGTTGCATTCACTCAAGCTACTCAATAAGCACCTTCTTGCCCATAGGTGGCTTAGCCTAAAAGCTCATTCTCCCAACAAACCATTGATCATGCACGTTGTATGTTCATGCACTCTTTTTCAATCTATGCACCAATAGCCGCCTCGGGCTTAGAGTTTTCACCTTGCCTCTACTCAAGAACTAAACCAATTCTTGATCAGAATCGACAATATTCAGTGTTTACAAAGGTATTACAGGGTTCATTAAATAGAAGTCCGAGAGAAATAACAGGCCAACTAACCTTCTAGCAACAAAACTACATATAGTTCAACAACGATGCGGCAGAGATAACTAACAACCTGAACAAGGAAGAGGCATTGCATTGCACCATACCGTGGCTCACTCTATAAGTCATAACACCCAAGATGAATCTTGTTTCTCTGGTAGGCTAAGATTTGTTTTAATGTTTGTGTTAAACGTCACTTAATGGTGACTCCTGTGCCATAATACGCTCCATAGGTGACTCAAGGCATGTAGATGATGAACATGCCCGTCCCCACTGAGAATGCATTCTAGGGAAAATCCTTAATTACATCTATAAACATGAAAAGTGGTAAGTGGTAATTTGTGAGATCCCACGTTGGTTGGAGAGAGGGAACGAAGCATTCTTTATAAGAGTGTGGAAACTTCTCCCTAGCAGACACGTTTTAAAAACCTTGAGGGTAAGCCTAAAAAGAAAAGCCCGACGAGGACAATATCTGATGGCGGTGGAGTTACATCAGCACTATGTAGTTATTCATCCCCATAGAAGTCAAGTCGCATGTTTGGCCATATGACTCCAGCTCTTGACTTACTTTCATGTGTCACTAACATGTCTCTAAACTCAAAACTCGATCCATGCTTGATTTTCCACAAATCAAACCCAGCATCTAAAGCTACTATCACTGAAACCCTCAATTAAAAGGGAAATGGTGTATCTTATCAATTCAACTAAATAGGATGATTGATGCACGAGGAACAACGATAAAGCACATTGTGATCTACAGAAGATAAGCCAAACAAAACAATCAGAGACTCACTATTGGTGAAGGCAATTGTTCAATTCTTTAGCTTGATTGCGACACTTGAAAACGACGGATAACGTTCTGCCGTAGGCGCATTCAGCATATTTCGAAGCGTAATGGTCGCATTCCTTCATCGCCTTCTGCTTCATTTTGCTGCGCAAAGCTGGAAATGGAGAAATAACCATCAGCAGCATATTTCGATAAGTTTTCTAGACTCAAAAATTAAATTGACCCATCATTTTCGTCAACAATCAAAAGCAGATTAAGGACAAAAAGGACGATAAGAGCATTTGATAATACCTTCCTCTACTTTCTTCTTCACATGATTCTCTCGAGCTTCCTGAATGTAACCCATTTCAGAGAACAGTAGGAGAACAGGAAGTAGCCGTCGAATGCCCTTGGTTTCGTTGAAAGCAGGACGTTCGAAGCCAACTCCGGCGGTGTCAATTCCACTCCCCAATTTTAACTTCCTTTTTCCATTTAATCCAAACCCTAAATCTTAAATTTTTTATTCATATTCCATTTTTGTTGAAATTACTTGAATTGACTTTTAATAATTGAGCTAAACTAAAATTCTCTATATTTTAATTTATTTAAATAGACATAATACTTTATAATTTCATATAAATATGAATTTATAATAAAGTGACACAAATTTAAGAGTATTAATCAACTTTTAAAAATTTAAAAGTATTTTTTAAATATTTTTAAAAGTTAAAAAAATATTTTTTAAAAAGTTTCATCCAAAAAAGTTATTTTTAGATTGAAAAAATATATTTTTTTTTTGAGAGTTTAAGAATTTTATTAAATTTTTTATTTAATAATATTTTTTTTAGATAAATATTCATTTAGCTTTTCCATTTCATCGTTATCTTTTTTTTTTCGCAAAAGTTTTCATCTTTATTTTATTTGCATTCTTTATTAGAAGAAGCACTGTTATGCTCGGATTTGTTAATAGTTATTAGCTCAAATTGCTAATTTGGGACGCCATTACTCGAGCTCTGTACCTTGCTTTTCAATGGCTGCCAACACTGCCATTGTTGCTTGGTCAGTAATCATGGTTGTTTCTAATTTTGTGCTTTAGCTGTCGACGATTGATAGCAACTGAATCGATTGATCAAATTGTAAACGAATTGGCAGGGGTTCGGGAGAAGATGGCCAATTGGGATTGGGGAACAACGAAGAACGGGAATGGGTTTGCGCTATTAAAGCTCTCGAGTCTCAGAATGTCTGTTCCGTTGTTGCTGGTAGCCGAAATTCGCTCGCCATCTGCGAAGACGGCAAGGTCAGTTACAATTGATTCGAATCGCTCTGTTTAAGCTTCTGGTCTAGTTCGCTTCTCGTATTTCATACTTTTAGTTTAAATTTGTGGGGGATTTGTAGCTGTTTACATGGGGTTGGAATCAGAGAGGAACCCTAGGGCACCCAGCAGAAACCAAAGCTGAGAACGTTCCGAGCCAGGTGAAAGCTCTTGCTAATGTTAAGATTGTACAGGTAATCAATCAATCAAAGTGTGGTGTTCTACATGTAGTTCTTAATTTTCGTGCTGAAAAGCTTCTGTGTACTACTTGATTAGCGTTCTAGAGAAGGTTTCTGATGATGGGTCCTGTTTTTAGGCGGCTATTGGTGGATGGCACTGTCTGGCTGTGGATGATCAAGGCCGAGCTTATGCCTGGGGTACTTAACTTCCTTTACAGTGCAAGTTATCAATGTCTTAAAAACGTCAAAGAGGCATCAAAGCTTTTTTTTATCTTGACGAGGCAGGATTTAAGCCTCAATTGGGAGAGAGAACAAATATTACGCCTTTGTATAGGGTTTTAACATTGCCTGAACTCTGTACTATCTTCATTTGTGCATGACAATATGAGTAACAACTGAGAGGATGGTTATTTGCAGCCGTTGAGGAACTTGTTTGGGGAAAGTTTTCCTAGCGCCTCATATTTGATCAAGTTAGGCAAGTAAGCATGTAAAGTTTGTATGGTGCAGGTGGTAATGAATATGGTCAATGTGGCGAAGAGCCTGAGAAGAAGGATGACACGGGTAGACGTCCGAGAAGAGATATAGCAATTCCTCAACGATGTGCTCCGAAGCTAATAGTTCGTCAGGTAATATATTTGTAAGCGTTTATTTTGGATTATGTGGGCATTGCTTGGGCCGAGTTAAGTGAAGGCTGGCTACCTAATGATTTATACCCCTCACTTTACCCAACTACGTATAGATGCTATGCACAATAGAGTTTGTTCTTACCGTGTTACACATATCACGTACTATGCTATTGTAGCACTTTCAATTAAGCACGTCTACTTGAATTCCTAGAAATGAACCTTTTGGTCCATAATCAAGAAAGCATTTTTTCCCATGTTCGATAATTTATCAGATGAAATGATTCTTAAGTGTGATAGTTATTTGCAACATGATCTTTTTAGTCTTATCTTGAATGAACATTCTAGCCAAATGTTTGTGAGATCTCATGTCGGTTGGAGAAGGGAACGAAGCATTCCTTATAAGGGTATGAAAACTTCTCCCGAACAGATGCGTTTTTAAAACCTTGAGGGGAAACCCGGAAGGAAATGCCTAAAGAGAACAATATCTATTAGTGGTGGGCTTGGGTTGTTACAATGTTATTTAAAGATTTGGTTTGATTCTGGCATGACCCTTTTTAATCTCCTAGGGCTCTGATGGAAGATTGTTTCATGCTTGTCTCAAGTTGGTTGAGAAACATATTCTTTTTTGTCTGTCATAGGTTGCTGCAGGAGGTACACACTCTGTGGTACTTACACGTGAAGGACATCTATGGACATGGGGCCAACCATGGCCACCTGGGGATATGTACGACTCATAAATTCTAATTTTGATTTCACTGAACACTTCCATTTTCTATTACGTTGGTCTCTTTTCATTGTATGCAGTGATGGTAATATATTGAGAGTGTTGTTTGCAGAAAGCAAATTTCTGTTCCTGTTCGAGTTCAAGGTCTCGATATGGTGAGGCTTATTGCAGTCGGGGCATTTCATAATTTAGCTCTCCAAGAAGATGGGACTTTATGGGCATGGGGTAATAATGAATATGGACAGCTTGGAACTGGTGACACACAACCAAGATCACAGCCAATTCCTGTCCAAGGCCTTTCTGGTCTTACTTTGGTTTGTGTTCTATGTTCCTTTTTTTTTGTTGTCTCAAAAAACATATTTTCTATGGATAGCCATGAAAATGATAGCAGCTGATATGGCTCCATTGCTAATTATTTTACCACATCTTAATCCAAAGGTTGACATTGCAGCTGGAGGATGGCATTCAACTGCTTTGACAGATAGCGGAGAGGTGGGTTCTCTCTCTCTCTCTCTCTCTCCATTTTGTACAATTATTGGTGTTTGCTACTGTATTTGCAAAGAAATACCTTCTAAAATTTCATAAAGTAATGGAACTTTATTCATTTTTGGCTTGTCATTGATTCTAGTACAAACTACAAACATGACATAATGTGTCCTTGTCTTGGTTGTGTGTTTTTTTTTTGAGATTTGAGGAGAAACAAAAGTTTTAGTTCATAGTTAAAGTAGCAGTGCTTATGTCTTCAATAAGAGCATGGTTTACAAGCTTCTGATCAAGTTCACTTATGAATTATGGAGTCGGTCTAAGATTGAATGACGCATCCTCCATTGTCTATGTATGAGTAGAAAGAGTAAGCTTACTGCTGTTGCAGGTTTATGGATGGGGACGAGGAGAACATGGGAGACTTGGGTTTGGAGATAATGACAAGAGCAGCAAAATGGTTCCCCAGAAGGTTCAACTTCTGTCTGGAGAGAACATTGTTCAGGTACGAATCGTGCCACTTTTATACTTGTGGCCAACCACTTCTGCCTAAAGCTGAGAAGTGTCTTAAAGGCTGGATGGGTTTAGATTTCTGAAGGAAGTTGTGAGATCCTACATCGGTTGGAGAGGAGAACGAAACATTCCTCATAAAGATGTGGAAACCTCTCTCTTGTAGACACGTTTTAAAACCTTGAGGGAAAGTCTGAAAGGGAAAGTCCAAAGAGGACAATATCTGCTAGCGGTGGGTTTGGGCTGTTACGACGGGCAGGTGTGCCAGCAAGGATGTTGGGCCCCTAGGGGGGTGGATTGTGAGATCCCCACATCGGTTAGAGAGGGAACAAAACATTCCTTATAAGGGTGTGGAAACCTCTCCCTAGCAGACATGTTTTAAAACCTTGAGGGGAAGCCTGAAAGGAAAAACCCAAAGAGGACAATATCTATCAGCAGTGGGTTTGGACGGTTACAAATGATATCAGAGCCAGACACTGGATGATGTACTAGCGAGGATGTTGGGCCCCCAAGGAGGGTTGGATTGTGAGATCCCACATCGGTTGGAGAGGGGAATGAAACATACCTTACAAAGGTGTGGAAACCTCTCCCTAGCATACGCGTTTTAAAACCTTAAGGGGAAGTCCGTAAGGGAAAGTCCAAAGAGGACTATATCTACAAGCAGTGGGCTTGGATTGTTACACCAGTTGTAGTGGATGTATGGGTATAATGTTGTTATGACAGGATATTTAGTTTGATGCATGAATGGGAAAACAAACATTTCCGTTTGATTTCATACATTCGAGTCTTTGACCATCTATAAGGTAATCTTTCTCATACATTCGAGTCTTCGACCATCTATAAGGTAATCTTTCATTGATAAGCTGATATAGTTCTAGTTTGAAAAGGATAACGTTATCTTAGATAAACCCATCGAACAAATAGTTTCTTATTAATTAAAAAGAGAGTATTTTAGATAGTAGTTGAATGCTATGTTTCTATTTTGGCTTGCACTCAGACAACAGAGTTATTACCAAAAGGAAATAACTATCATTGTCTGCAAACACTTGGAATTTAATCTCAGGACCATGCAGAGAATTAGGAATAAGAGTTTGAGCTGCAGTTTTTATTTGACAGAAGTAGAAATCTTTTGAATATGCCACTATCTCATTCGTTGGTACAGGTATCATGTGGAGGCACACACTCAGTTGCAGTAACAAGTGACGGCCGCATGTTTTCGGTTAGTCTTAATCGACAACCTTGTTTGAGACATCATCGTATGATGAAACAGGCTGTGGATTTTTGTTTTTCTAATGTGTTTCATGAAGAATCATTATATTACTGTCTTGACGTTTTCTTGATTCATCAACTTTCAACTTATTTCATGGTGTGGTGATGATTTGGAACGAAAGCTGAGACTCTAGATCATTGCCACACCCATTGGAGGTCCTAATTTTCATTCAAAATTCTTGTTTGTGTATGGCAGTTCGGGCGAGGTGACCATGGGCGGCTTGGATATGGAAGGAAGGTAACAACTGGGCAACCAGAGGAAGTTCCCATTGACATTCCCCCTCGTGGGGCTGAGAATGGTCGTTGGACTGCCAAACTTGTTGCCTGCGGTGGCCGCCATACATTAGCTCTGGTACAATGGAAGCCTGACGATTAAGCAAAATAATTAACTGTTGTTAGATTCTTAAGATCATCTTAATTAGGATAATAATTAACTGTTGAGTGCGTTGTTCTATCCAGTCTGTGTAGTAGGCTTCCATGCATCAAATCCATGTACTAAAAAAAACCAGTTTAATTATGAACAACCGAGGGTTTGATAGGAAATCTTGATACTTTCTGATGTCCGTACCACTTTATTTAACTTTTGTTTTTGTTATTTTTTTCGATTCAACAAATATTCAGATGAGAGATGGAGAGAAGTTGAATCCATGTAGTTTTGGTATATATGGTTATCCGGTATCGAAGTCTCTTAACTTCAAAAAGTGTCTAATAGCATAGTCATCGAACAGAGTATTAGCGATCTATTAGCAATCTATAAGCGATCTATAAGCAATAAAATTGAATGTTTACCATTGAATGTTTAGGTAAACGCCTAAAAACTTATTATTAGACTCTAATTAGAAGGTGCAATTCTCTATTGTTTTAGGTGAGAAATGCCAAGGAATGGATTAACACATTTTAACCAGATTTAGAGAGCTAACTACTCAAACTTTTTGATTAATGAAAGATCGTTCAACATCTTCTCGATTGCTTCATCGTCATGTGCTCTTCCTTTAGTCTGCAACAAAAGCATTTATAAGCGACTCTGATCCATCTATAAACAATTTTTTTTCACTTTTTGGAAATACCTATGAAATCTTTCACAAATTTAAAAAAAATTACATCTTCAGTTTTAAAACTTTTAGAGATCGTGTAAAACTCGATGCATGTTCGTTGTTGAAAGATAAACCCAACGGGAACTTTCTAAAAGTTGGTACCTATTTATGATTAGCAAAATACCAAAAAATAAACAACCATTTAATGAAGGCCTAAAAAGGGTGGCAAAAGGTACCTTCAAAGATGGAACCATGGAAATAGCTTCCTCCACAGTTTCAGGGCAAAGGTTGCCAAGAACACAGAGCTGCAAATTTCAAGAGCGATGAGATAAACCTTCCCATAGAATAACAATCAGCAAGTTGATTAAACCATGTGATTCAGTACACATACCTCAAACTCAGCCAACTGATACCTGCTTAGAATTCTATATGGTGGTAGTTAAGATTTAACCTCTTCATGCGATTTTAAATGATGAGCCCAAACTTTCGTTTGTAACTTGGGTGATAAAAGTAAATTGTATGTCCCTCCATGAATGAAATATCAAAGTAGTGCATCGTTTCAGATGGATACCTAGGGCAACCTATGATATAGTATAGCTGCTGAGATATAATGAACTTTATAGCTAATTTATTCACTATTTCCTAAATAACAGCTAACCAGAGAGTTCTTGGTCTAGCAAGAAAGTTGCAGTTGTAAAGTCCTAGTTCAAAATGGGGTTAGTTATAGCATGTCGTGGATATGCACAACCCATCCTTCCCACCATCCCACAAAATGTAAGATACTAACATGTACAGTTTAAAGGATACTCTCGGACTTGTCTAACAGCATCGGGGTTCTTATAGCGGCTGAACCGTTTCACATATTGCAGAGACTTTTCAAACACTCTGCCGAAGAAGACCAGAATTTAAATCCCTCGTATTGTATGGAAAGTGAGAATGAATATCATAATTTAGCTATATATTTCAGCTATTCCAGCAAGGAAGAGAAACTCTAAATTAACTTATGAAACAATAAAGAATAAACATAAAACTCACTGAGAAACTTGATTGGTTGGATCCTCAGACATTTGTTGAAGCTGCTCATACTTGTGTTCAAGGATCAAAGAAACTTCACAATTCATTAAACACTTGGCTTTTAAGAACTCTGCAGGCAGCCAACAGAAGTAGATGAAAACTATCACGTTCTATATTTTCTTTTTATGCACCTTATGACAAAGAGCAAAATAAATGCAAGGGAATGAAAAAACTTGAGTATTCCCTAAAACGATTTCGATGGCAAGAGCTTCAATTTCGAATAGTTACTTATCCATATAAACCAAAGATTTGACTACTAAAGCACCTTCATGGAAAAGCTTATAATAGTTATCTTTATGACAAGATGATTACAGATTAAATTTAAGATTTTGCATAGATCACATATCTTCATCTTAAATTTCAGAAACCTTAGAATCATATAAGAGCTCTTGATTTCTTTGCTTACAATTGATGACTCCTTTTGAAGCCCTTTTCTTTTTTTTGTAAGTGCTCGTATATTAGTTACTTTTGCTCAATGAACGCCCTGTTTCTTACCAAAAAACAAAAAGCAATTTCTTTACATTGCTACTCTACCCATGAAACTACTTCAGGATTAATCAGTGGGTTTACATTAACTCCACATTTTCAGTCCAAGCCATATGCACTGTTAAAAACAAAAGAACGATCTCCACATTGGCTATTAGAAGGTTCGAAGAATGTGAAGGGTACATATAATAAGGCATGGGGAACAACGTAATAAATTAAGTTTCTCACTTTTGAAGCAAAATAAAAGATTAAATACATGAATTGCACATCAGATTCAAAATTTTCAAATATACGAAGAAAACACATCGTTGAAAGTCATTTGAGAGACTTAAAATCTCATTGAATATTAATAGAAAATCACGGATTTATAGAAAGATTGGTACCATCCCCAATTTTAAGCTCTGCAGCATTTTCTTCCTCCTCTCCAGACATGCCTGAAGTTGGAGTTTTGGACTACCTACAAAATCTGGAAACGATTAGAGCAAGATCAAACTACAAAAATGATATTACAAAAAATCCCGTCATGAAACTAGACTAATAAATCAAATCTCCATTCCACACAGAAAAATTCCTACCAAATAGCAAGGCATCAGAAACATAGTAAAAGAACGGAAAATTCAGAGTCAACAACTAACGAGATAAAAAATTGATAACCTTATGAAAGAAGACTCTGAATAAGGTACGGCACAAAAGATTCTTCAATTTACTTTTGAAGGATTTAGCCTAGATCATTTGAAAATTGCTTTCGTAATGTAAGTCATTAACGTTTCCCATTCCCCATGAAAACACTCATATAGGTCACAATTCTATCAACGTTGCCCATCAATCAAACGAAGTTTTAAGGTTAGTAATATACTTTGCGAGCCTAGGAACATAAAATCTTCAATTCAAATTGCAAAAATCCCATCCAACTTGTTCAAGGTTAATCTTGAATCTTTTCGAGGTAAATGACAGATAGATTTCAGATTTAAATGAAGCCCAAACCAACTTTCCATTAATCATAATAATCAGCAGCATTAGGGAACAGAGAGAAGCATTTGAGCCCTAACTAAATGCCTAAACACCAACATACGGATTAAAAAAAAAAAAAAAGAATAGAAAAACAAAAAATTTCAACTTTCAAAGAAGAACAGATTCGTAATCTTCGAGATCGGAAATGAATACCAAATTCTACCAACGTCTGGAATTATAAAAATGCATGCATTAATAATCAGCTTGATGAGATTTCAAATAGAGAACGGCCTGAAAGAGGACGCACCACAAACACAGAGAGGGTTAGCGGCGAGATCCGGCGGCAAGACGTGACGTCAAAAACAGAGAGGGCGGTTCTTCGTTTTCAACTCAGACGTTACTCTAAGAAGGCCCATTACTGTGAGGAAAATATATGTATATTTTGGGGAAAATGGAGCCAAATATAGCAAATAAATTATTCAAATAATCTTTTTTTTAGATTAATATAAATAGATAAATAAATAAATAAATAAATAAATAAATAAATATATATATATATATATATATATGTTAGGAGATTTGTTGTCCATTTTGTCTGTATATATATAGTTGTTAGCCTCACATTTTAAAACGCTTATGTTAGAGAGAAGTTTTCATATTTTGTGGACATGACACAACTTTATCTACATCCAACCTCTCCGTTGGAGAGGAGATTCATGCAAGAAAATACAAAAATTAATTAGTAATTAAAAGTTTAAAATATTTTTTCAAATTAAAATATTTAAAAATATAAAAATCAAAATATTAAAAAATAATAATAAGAATGAACAAAATGAGGGAGGCCCTCTGTTGGGGGCTGCGCTACCATTGTTTTAGATATTAGGATCGTACCAATTCACTTGATGGACCAACAGACAAAAATAAATTATTTATAAAAAAAAAAATTGAATTTTGAATTAATTCGGATATTAACTTTTAAAATATGATTTTTTTTTTTAAAAATTGTACTGGGCAAGTATTTATTTATTTATTAAATTTAATTAAGAATTCAAATTTTCGAGCTCAAAGTTAATCTAAACCTCATTTAATTAATTACCGCATATAATATAATATTAATTAAGAAATTAGAGGATTAAAATGCACGAGGATCATTTAGTCAATAATGTTATATAATAGCGACTAAATACAAATATTTGATTATGTAGCGTTATATTTGTAAAAATGAAAATTCACGAGCACGATTGAAAATTACCTTAAAGGGTAAAAAGTTGTAAAATTGTACATGTAAAATAAGGTAGGGGGAGGGCCTAATGAAGATTTTGAGAGGGGCCAGTGGCAAACTTGAGCAGAAGAACAGTAAAAAGAGTGAAGAAAAAGGATGAAGAAGAACAGCAATCCTACTCTCCCACCTAAACTCTAACTCTAGTTCGCACCTTTAAAAATGGTTTTCCTCGTTCGAAATTTGTGTAACGGTCCAAATTCACCGCTAACAAATATTGTTCTTTCCTTCAAGGTGGCTAGGAGAAGATTTCTACATTTTTATAAAGAGTGGTTTGTTCTCCTCCCGTGAGACATCACAATCCACCTTCCTTCGAGGTCCAACGTCTTCGCTGACACTCATTCCTTTCTCCAATAGATGTGGGACCCCCACCAAATCGTTCCTTTCTCCCAACGTCCTTATTGGTACACCGCCTCTTGTCTACCCTTTTTGGCGAACATCAAGAAGACTAACACATCATCTAGTATCTGGCTCTGATATCATTTGTAACAGCCCAGACCCATCGCTAGCAGATATTGTCCTATTTGGGCTTCTCCTCAAGGCTTTAAAACGTGTCGGCTAGAAAAGGTTTCGGCACCTTTATAAAGATTCCTCATTTAAAATTTCCTATTTATTTTTACAGAGATAGATACTGTCTGAGCCTTAAATTTATGGGGTGGAGTGTTTCATAAAAATTCTATTTTTTCAAAAAAAAGTAATAGATAGTTTTGAGACTATTAGTCCAAGCTGACTATTTGGTAGCGTGGGCTTGAGCGGTTCTGTTTTCGTTTAGCAAACGAGGAATAATCTCATTCACGGGTTAAATGGACATTAAAAGAGAGGAAAAGGGAAGATTTTTATGTGGGTATTATATTGTATATAGAGCTATATGCACATGTCCTGTCTCTGCCCATAAAATTAAAGTGTTTAGGGTCCAATATTTGAAAGATTTCTTTACTTTTTAGTCCCTATATTTTGTACAAATTCGTGTCAGTGCCACTGTTTCTTCCATTCTCTCTTCACACCTCTTCAAGAACCTCTAAATTTAACCTCAAACAACTGAAGTCGATTGCCATTTCTCTCCCTCTCTGAGTTCTGCTGCTGAAGGTGATGATGATGATGATAAGCTGTAATTTCTTCCATTTTTTTACCTCCCAACATACAGTAAAAAACTGCTCTCTTTTTTATTATTTACCCTTGAAGAACATGCATGCATGGCTTTATGAACTATGTCATGAAAAATAAAAACCCATTTTTTTTCTATGGGTACAGCTCAATCTCTCAGCTAAAGCTTCAGCCACTCCTGTTTTTCACCGCAAGGTAACAGTATTTTCTATTTTTCAGATTTTTTTACCCTCATTCTTCCTTTTCCATACATTCACTGCTTTAGTTTCCTGTTTATATATATATATATATATATACAAGTTATTTTTTGGATGGTAAAAAGTAAAAAAAAAAAAAAAAAAAAAAAAAAAAAA
>NW_019272030.1:4246476-4256162 GCF_002738345.1 Cucurbita maxima | reverse complement strand
AAAAAAAAAAAAAAAAAAAAAAAAAAAAAAAAAAAAAAAAAAAAAAAAAAAAAAAAAAAAAGGGTAAAACCCATGAGGTTGATGAGTTTAATTATTGTCTACTAATTTTCTAATTAAAGAAATCATCTCTGTTATTAAAACTAGGAAATCATTACTTTCAATTAATTTCTTTTTTAGGAAATAAAAAATAAAAAATTAAAAGCAGATAAATCTGAAATAATATATTATTTTAAATCAAAGGGTTTTATTTTTTTAAATCAAATTTTATTTTTAAATATTAGGATTTTTTATAAAAAATTTAAATAATATAGGCAGGCCATTAATGGATTGGACATAAAATATAAATGGGCTGTTGGAAAAGAGGTCTAGATATTAAAGCTCTGGAATATAATTAAAATATATATTAAGTGAGAAAATAAATTTATTTTCCCAAAAATAAAAATAATAATAATAAAAGAAGACAACTAATTAATTAATCCAAAATTAAGAACTAATCTAAATGTTAATTAAATTATATAAGTCATGTTTAATTATTGATTTAATTAAGAGAAACCGGATTCCTTTAGAAATTGAAGGGAAATAAATAATAATAAAAAAATAAAAAGAGAAAAATACAAGGTGTACTAGATACAAACATAGGACCCATATAGTACGTATGTTACCTTGGATTCGTCAATATGATCTATGTTGTACTAGAAAAAAATCCAACATATTTGGCATCAAATTGTCACATGTTCTAAAATAGGAAGCAAGAACACCTCGTATTTCCTACGAGCTTGAGCAATGGCACATGATATTTAAGTCCGCTCACCTAAATTTTTGGTTGTCATACTATGGTTGTCCCTTTTAAATTTTTCGATACACAGTAAAACTATAGTTTTTACAATTGTCAGTCTCCCACTGTACAAACCTCGTTCAGTAGTTTCTGATGGAGTTTTGGTATTAGCGAAGAAACGGTTTTGAACGACTTTCTAAATGGTTAAAAACGTTTTTTTAGCATTTAGAAAGTCATTTCAAACCGACCCATAATTTATTTTTCAGAAACTACTTGAATCATACTCATATCACACACATCCAACGTTAGATGAGTCGAAAAATATTAGGATTCAAATAATTTTGTTCCAATACAATCTCTTTGGCTTCATTAATTACATCAAAAGGAGAAAAAAAATGCAGTGTCACAAAATAATTCAATCTCCCAATTCTTACATATTTATAGTTCATATAATGAACTCCTTGCATTCTCCTAGGAACCAAACAGCACAAAACCATCCATGTTTTCTGTCACTGCTCCAAGCTGATTTCAAAACACTCATGTTGGCTGCATAGGCATATCATAAACCATTCAAAGCCAAATCAACTTCATAAAGATTCATCAAAGGAGAAGCAAAAAAAAAAAAAAAAGAAAAAAAAAAACTTTATTTCAATGTATTTAGGGTTTAGCAAAGTTGACGCCCGTTTCTCGTCTTTTGTTTCTCGCTTCTTGTTTTTTGACCTAAAAATTTCATTCATATTTTTCGAAACTAGAAATAGAACCAAACCAGAGACCCAAACCTTTGTCTTCAATCGTAAGATCCTCAAAACCTTAAAAAGAACAGAAATGTTCCAATATTCAAGCCTTTTAATGATCACATAATTAGATTCCTAATACTCTATTATAATCATGCTAATCCAAGATCAAAATATAATATCAAAGCAAAAATATCATAAGGGGTTGATTAATTTAGGTTAGAAATTTAAACGCGTTACTATCAACTAAACAAGGTTATCATTTGAAACAAAAAAGACCTTAATTATAGAATATCACCAAGACTATCCTTAATCAAATCTTTTGAAGTTCGTAAAGCGAAGGTTAGATCAATCCAATTCATCTTGGTTTGATATGAACGGATCTTGTTGAATGAGGGCATTTTACTCGAGAGAAAGAACGAAGTGAAATCGAACTGATTAGATCTTACATATATAAAGTGGGATATGAAACTGTTAGTGATCAAGGTGTTGATTGTTGCTGCAGGCATCCCATGGCTTTGCACAAACTTGAAATTCTGCAAACATTTCAGCTCAAGAACATTAATCCATGTTCTTCAAAATTGATTCTTAATAATTAAANAAAAAAAAAAAAAAAAAAAAAAAAAAAAAAAAAAAAAAAAAAAAAACCTGGGAGAGAATCCATGTTGGCAATTGAACAAAACCCAGATTGTGGTTTGGCAAAAGAGTCAATATTGATGTCCCAATTTGGAGCTGGAAAATAGAAATTGTTGCAATTGTTGTAATAACACTCTCCTTTTGAAGATGTGATCATAGGAGAAGGCTTCCACATGATCCCTATGATGTTGTTTTCTTGATCCAAGTTCGCTCCGCCGCCAACGGTCGTACCGCCTTTTTGGAAGACGGGTATGGAAGAAGAAGACAAGGAGGGTGGCGGCGGCAGGGGCAGTGGCGGTGGCGGGGATCGGAATTGGCGGTTCTTGCTCATGATTTTCTCCTTAGTTCTTTCCCTAGCTCTTGCTCTAGCTTTTGCCCTAGATTGTTTGGCCAAAACATCATGAAATGGAAGGGTTTTGTTTGAGGATTTGGGCAACATTATTTGGTTAGCCTCAGATTCAGAGTCAAAATTATACAAATTTTTGTTGTTTGTCAACTCTTTAATGGCTTTTTTTGACTTGGTAAGGAGCCAATCTAGGGTTTTGCTAGCTTTGTCAAACCCCAACATGTCTTGAAGATCAAAGAACTTTCTAGAAATGTCAATGGACAATCTCACTCGCCTGTCTCTCAAACCCTGAGCTGTGTAAATCTTGCTATGCCGATCTTTCTTCACTGTGCCCTTTTTGGTAATTAAACCACAAGAAGAAAAACACTTCCCACCATTATGGGACATCCTTGCTTCTCCTTCTTCTTCTTCTTCTTCTTCTTCAGGGACTTGTAGAAATGGACCTCCCGATCCGTGCAGCGACGGTGGATCTTGAGGGCCGATAAAGACGATGTTGGTCGGGTTCAGCTCGGGGTGGTGCAGCGGCAGCGGAGGAGGCGGAGGAGGCGGCAGGAGGTGGTGGTAAGGGGAGGGGGACGAAGGGAAGTAGTGTTGAAGAGGGAAGAGGTGGAGATTGTTGGTGGAAGAAAACATGTTTTTGTGTGGTTTTGGGGTAAGTTTAGGGTCTTTAGGTTTGTAATGTGAAGGTTGTGTGTAATTAAACCAACTGAGCAGCTGCTTTCACTTTAAAAGCTTGATGAAGAAATGGCATATTTTCATGTACTCATGGAACCAATATCACTACTAGTGAACTTGAAAAGACCCATCTTCTTTCTTTTCATATCAAATTAGTGTTTTTTTTTTCTCTCTCTCTCTGATGAAAAGAATGCACCAAAAGAAGTCGCCTTTTTTTATGGTTTGTTTTACTGCTTGGGGAGGGGAACAAACCATTCATAGATAATATCTACTAACTATGAGTTTGGGCGGTTAAAAATGGTATCAGAGTCAGTCACTAGATGGTGTGCTAGCGAGGGCGCTAGGCCCCGAGGGGAGTGAATTGTGAGATTTCATAATGGTTAGAGAGGAGAACGAAACATTTCTTACAAGGGTGTGGAAACCACTCTCTAGCAGACGGGTTTTAGAAGCTTGTGAAAAAGCTCAAAGAGAACAATATGTGGTAGCGGTGGGTTTGGGCGGTTAAAAATGATATTAGAGCTGGTCACTCGGTGGTGTGCTAGTGAGGATGCTGGCCCCTGAGGAGAGTGGATTGTGAGATCCACCTCAGTTGGAGAGAGAAACTAAACATTTTTTATAAGAGTGTGGAAACCACTCCCTAGCTAACACATTTTAAAACCTTGAGAAAAACCTCAAAGAAGACAATATCTGGTAGTGGTGAGTTTGAGAGGTTAAAAATGGTATAGAGCCAATCACTTGGTAATGTGCCAATGAGAACGCTGGCCTTAAGGGGAGTGGATTGTGAAATCTCACCTTGGTTGGAGAGGAGAACAAAACATTTTTTTAAAGAGTGTGAAAACCTCTCTTTAACAGACCAGAATTATCGGAGCGTTTTTGCCATTAAACGTGGGAGCAGGGTACCAAGGCATAAAAGGGAAAACAAAACTGTTAAAAAAGGGGGAAAAAAACCCTCTTTAGTCGAGAGATAGAATGGGGGCCTCCTCTCAGCTGTCTTCTAGGGCTTAGGATTTCTGCGAATCTCTTTCAGATTCATAGTTTAATACTTTATCAGGACCAATTGGATGGGATAAATTAGGGTTACGAGTTGGGTTGAGTTGGGTAGAGCTGAGCTATTTTACCGACTCGCTCATTGTCTGAGCTGTGGGTTCAATAATCCTACTCTTTCGATTTTGCCACTCAACTCGATGGAGTTGTACAATATTTGCCTCCTTTTGCAATCGTTTACGTGTTTACTTACTTTCTTATGCATCTGCAACTCCTGACACTCTCGTCTCTTGCACTTTTTCAAAAACCCTAGTTCATCTTCTGATTAAATATATGTTTTAACCAGTTGAGCTATCTTCATATTGACATGTGATAACTCACATCTGTTGGCGAGGGAAACGAAACATTCCTTATATAGGTGTGGAAACCACTCCCGAGAAGACACATTTTAAATCTCGAGGGAAAACTCAGAAGAAAAAACCCAAAAAAGACAATATCCCTTAGTTGTGGGTTTGAGTTGTTACATATGGTATCATAGTCATCCACCGAGTGGTGCCTCGGTGAGGACGCTGGGCGCTCAAGGATGGATTGTGAGATCCCACATTAGTTGGAGAAGGAAACAAAACATTTCTTAGAAAGGGCGGTAGGTGGTTCGGAAGTGTCAGACCCAACACTTTGGGAAGAAGACAACTTACAAACTGCTATATTTTTACAACACAAATGATAGCTTCCATACATTATTACACATCCAATACAATACAATCCAAGAAGGCCAAAAAAGATAGGCCTTTCCCTATCTTAGAAGGATCTTTTTAAGTATATATTCCTATTCACTAAGGAGAATTTATTTTATTCCTTTTCAAGAACTTAGCTTTATTTGTGGACATAACAAAAATCTCGTTCTTTCGATATCGGTAGAAATTAGCCCTCTTTACCCGTCCCGTGGACATCTCTAAATTATCCACGACAATTCTTCTTATCCAAGATCTAGAACTATTTTTGTGAGATCCCACATCAGTTAGAGAGAAAAACGAAATATTCTTGGAAACCTCTTCCTAATAGACGCGTTTTAAAACTGTGAGGCTAATGACTTGTACAATATCTCCTAGTGGAAGACTTGAACGATTACAGTCACTAAAGAAGTAGGGAGAGATTTTTGGCTAAACAGGACAAGGGACAATGTTTATGTTCCGTCCCATGGACATCTCTATTCTTGACCCAAAAGCCAATTTACAGTCCTCATAAATTGAAGATGGTTCTAGATCTCAGCTAATCTCGTCCTGTGGACATCTCTATTCTCCACCCAGAAGCCACTTTATTATAAATTCTCTTCAATAATTCTTATTAGTCAAGATCGAGAACTATCTTCAACGGTCAACGGTTTAAAAGGGTTTAGGGTTTGATTTTCAAATTTTGGTATCTGTGTTAGATTGATTTAAAAGTTAGTGGGGAATGTAGAGGTTGAATTAGTGGGGGAATAGATTTGGGTGTGGAAATGCTTCACTCACAAATCATATTCCCTTTCTCTCTCATCTAGGCCCCCCCTCCTCCCCTCTTTTAACAAAGGATGATCAACTCAAAGGTTAGAGAGAGAATGTGTGCAAGTTTTCCCATTTTGACCTTGGTGTATAATGATGTTCATCAGTGTTGACTGTGTCTGACTTTAATATCATTTGTAACCGTCCAAATCCACTACTAACAATCTGTTTGTCTCAAGTTTTAAAAGTGTGTCAGTTAAAGAGAGGTTTACAAGTGTTTATAAAAAAAAAAATGTTTTGTTTTCTCCTCCAACTAATTTATAATTGACGGACATAATAATTAATTACTAGACCTTAGACTACTTTTAATGAAACTTTACCGGATATGAGCCAGAAGGAAAATTAATAATTGCCAAAGCTGCAGGTTTTTTCTTGTGTTCTGGGGTTAGCAATTGTTCGAATTCTTACCTAAAAGGCCCTTTTAACTTTTACGAAATTACAATATGTACTATAAATTCATTAAAATTTTGAAAGTATGGAACGAAATAGAATGAAACTCAAAGTACAGGAACCAAAGTTACTTAAAGCGGTGGCGAGTAGGAATTCATCAGTTAAAAACTCATTTATTAGATGCAAAATTAGAGCGGGTAAAATTCTATTAAACATTTTAAAATTTTTTATAGACCCATTATATGTAAATTTAAAAGTTTAATAATCAAAACCTTTAATTCAACCTGTTAAACAATAAATAATGACGTATAATTATAATTACATAGATAAAACATCAAGTAATTTTTAAAATTAAAAAATAAAAAATTTGCTTTTAGAGTATGATTTTGTCGGGGTTTGTTTGGATATTTTAAGGACGGGAGCACATTCCTTGTCTAGTAGATGAATCTAGACGTGGCCACCCACAGGGGTGGATGAAATTAATAATAATAATATTATTATTATTATTATTTTCAGAAGTTCCATTTTCATTGATTATTAAATGTCTAAAAAGTATAACTTTTATGAATTAAAGATTTAAAAATTTAATAAAGTCATAAATATTTTTATAAATTCAACCATTTATTAAATAAAAAACAATTTTATTTAGTTAATTTTGTCACATAATTACATTTCTATACTCTTATAAGAAAGGTTTCGTTTACTTCTTGGGATCTCACCGTCCAGTATTTGGCTTTGATATTTTGTAATAGCTCATACTCGCCATTAACAAATATTGTCCGCTTTAACCCGTTACATTATTGTTATAAACGAAGCTATAAAAAAAATCATTTATTTGAATTGAATAGGGTAAGGATTGAGTGAGGTGCAGGCTAGCAGCCGAGCTGACAACGCAAAGCCGATACACCATAGGCCTTTCGGGCTAAGCCCCACACATCGAGCATTGAGCTTTTATGGGCCTAATTGGACTTCACTTTCAATTTACTTTACTCCCTATAATATTTTAAATTAAATTACAATTTTTTTTATTTTTTTTTCATAGCCCCTAAAATTTAGACATATTTTCAATTTTGTTCAAACAATTTTACAAAATTACAATTTAGTCCTCACTTAAATTAAACTCCAACTCTACCATTTTATTATTTAAAACACGGAATATAATTAATAAAGTTGGACTAAATTACGGAAATTGAATTAAAAATAAATTAAAATTTTATAAACAAAATTAAAGGATAAAAACGTAATTTCCTGCGAAACAAAATAATTTACTAATAATGATGATGTTGTCTCACCTACCTCAGCAATCATATCTGAACCCTTTTAATTTATAAAAGTGAAGCAATAATTATTCTATGCCTTTCCCACCAGAATTGATGGTATAAAGTAATCAATACGGTCAAATATAACTATAGATTAAAAGGTTAAATATTTGAATTATTTAGATCCACGTAATAAAACCGTTTTTTTAATGCACATGTTTATCATTTTTATTTTTTTTTATTGTAAAAATTGTTAGACGAACACGACTCTCCACAATGGTATGATATTGTCCCCTTTGAGCATAAGCTCTCATGACTTTGCTTTGGGCTTCCTAAAAGGCCTCATACCAATGGAGTTAGTATTCCTCACTTATAAATCCACGATCATTTCCTAAATTAGCCGATGTGGGACTTTCATCATCCAACAAAAATTATCTCGTAATTAAGTGGCCATTTTTACCGTTAAAATTACGAGAATTAAAGGTTTAAAAATATATATAAATACTAAAATGTTAGAAAATAAAGAAAGTGTTGTTTATTATGATTATTATTTTTTATGGATAATTTATCCGTCGAATGTTTTAAAATGTGCCGACCGTTCATCTCTTCTAAAAACTCTTTAAAATTTAAATTCTATCATTTTGATATTCTCACCGACAAGTGAATGGAAATTCTGGCCCACCGACCTGTTGTTTTCACACGTTATAATCCGGTTCAGGCGTTCACACCGAACCTTCCGTAGAACTGGAAGACTAATTTACCACGACTTCCAATGGAGAACTGCCACGTGTAATCGTCGTCGGGTTGACTCTTGTTGGCCGCCGTCTCCACCATTTCCACATGCGCACCGTCCACGTTCCCGACGGCGATCAGACGCTAGAATACCCCAAAAATTATTGATTTAAATTATTAATTAAAAACACCGAAAAATATTCTCTCTATTTAGGAATCCCAATCCCTTCGTTTTCTTTTCTCTCAGAACACTTTTTTCTTCCACTTTCTCTCCATCCAAACTCCAAAATCGGAGATCGAAATCATCGTCCATGGCAACTTTGCGAGCAGTTTCCAACTCTGTGCGATTATCCTGTGCGAGTCCGACTAATTCCTCTGTTAATCGGCCTGTTTCCATCAAGCTTCCTGGTCAATTGTTCACTCAGACCTCCAAGCTCTTCTCCGCTCCGAAGAAGAATCTGAGTTTCTCCACATCTGGAAGATCGTTCTCTTGCCGTAGTCAGGGCAGCGCCTCTGATTCTCCTAATCCGAGTGAGTTTTTAGGTTTTTTCAATGAATCGACATTTGTTTTGGAGGATCTGTGTGGATTTTGATCGTTTCTTTGATTTCCGTAGGTAAAGTTCAGGAACTATATGTTTATGAAATCAACGAGAGAGATCGTCAAAGTCCTGCATATCTTAAGTTAAGCCAGAAGAATACGAATGCGCTTGGCGATCTGGTTCCCTTTACGAACAAAGTAAGTGAGCTTGATGATCTGTTTATCTTCTATCCTTTGATTTTGAATTCACTGAATCAATTTTCGTTCTAGAGTATTTTCTATATGTAGTCTAGTCTTTAGGGAATCGTAATTTTCCGAGAAGAAAATCTGAACAGAATGCTTAGATTCATATGAGAGCTAGTATTTTTATTTCGTCGGAAGATTTTTCTTAGTGAATATCAATCTCACTTAGCGCCATCGAAAAGCGAGGATTTCTCTGCTTAGTCTCTGAATTAATGTCCTTGTTCTTCGTGGAAGATTCCCGATGGTCAAGCAAGAAAAAGTAGAAAGAAGCACGTTCATAATAGTTTATTAATTCTTTTCCCCCATTTACTTTTTTTTTAATAAATTACAGCTATACACCGGAGACCTACAAAAACGGGTAGGGATAACGGCAGGGTTGTGCATATTGGTGCAAAACAAACCGGAGATGAAAGGTGACCATTACGAGGCCATCTACAGCTTTTACTTTGGGGATTACGGTCACATAGCGGTGCAGGGGCCTTACCTCACCTATGAGGACACGTACCTGGCTGTGACTGGTGGGTCAGGGATTTTCGAAGGTGTGAGGGGTCAGGTTAAGCTGCAGCAGATCATATTCCCTTTCAAACTCTTCTATACCTTCTACTTGAGGGACATTGGGGACTTGCCTGCCGAACTTGTTGTAAAGCCCACCGAGCCCAGCCCAGCTGCTGAGCCCACCGCAAATGCCAAGGCTTGCCACCCTCATGCCACCATCTCTGGTTTCACCGACTAGGGTTGGGTTACTGAATCGAACCCGGTCGGCTTGGGTGGTGGTTTCCTTTGTCTATTTTGTAAACCAATCTTTTTTTTTTTTTTTTTTTTTTTTTTTTTTTTTC